>NW_023459949.1:38316-45354 GCF_013731165.1 Rhagoletis pomonella | reverse complement strand
ATTGTTTGCTTATAGTCACTTGTTTTAATTAAACTTACGTGTGTGTGAATGGAACACAGTGTCCACAAAAGCGAATTGATGATGTCGCTGCTCTGGGGCAGGAAAAATTAACAATTGGAGCAGCGCTGAAGTCGAAAGCCAAAAAGTGAAAACACAAAGAATCCTTTAAAGAAAAAAGTTCACTGGTTAAATTGCCACTTTATAGTCACTTTTTAAAAGCTTCGGACAAGGTTTTCTGGAAAGAAACCGATTTATAATAGATTTAATTAAATAAAAGCGGAATTTATACATGACCACGTCCCGCACGACCAGAAAATACAATTGTTAAAATAGTACCTCACAGTGGGACCCAAATTGTATGCGCTGCGCTTAATTATCAAGCAAATTAGATATATTACACATTAATAATTAAAAACTTTAACTGTATTAAGAAATAGCTCGAAATTATTGGCAAACTTATCCAAATTCACGCAATCGGAAAAATCAAATGACAGCGAATATGAAGAAAACAAAGAGCAATAATGGCAGCAGTGATGTCAACGTTGCTTATTTCGAATAGAAATTTACCGTATAGTACTTTTTTATACGTAAAACTACTATTTTTTTGGTGCCATGCCTAAGGGAGCGGTGCGAGAGGGACAACTGTCAGTTTATCTAACCTTTAATTATTGAATCATGATTCTGACCGAAAACGAAAACACTTCTAGAAACATAAAACTTAATTACATTGCTGATATTTTTAAACAAAATATATAAAATCCACAGTAATTTTGACGAGTAAAAAATCAGTACAAAATTGTTTTCTTGGCGTTCATTGTGACATACCTTTTGCATCTGGCGCTTTGCTGGCAAAGTTATAAATGTCACGCAAAGCTACAAAGTTTTATCTGGCATCAGCTTTAATCCGAAATGGCGTATTAAAGATGATAAAATATGACTTCCACTTTGATAAACAATCGAAAAAAAACTAGTAAAGACACCGATTGGAATGAGTGGAATGTAAGTTTTCAAGTAGTTTTCAGCGAAAACTGGTTTTCGTTTAACGAGGCGAATTTGCGTTCAACTCATGAACGAAAGACACAAGATCACGTAAGAACAAGAGAGTGAAAAAAGTCGATTTTTTTAGCGGATTCTACGCCATCTTGTTTCACTGGAAAACGAGCGAAAAGTAAACAAAGCAAAGAAAACAACGAAAACCAAAATTAGCCAAAATTATTGTCAACCACTTTAAACGCACAATTTAGGTAATATGATGCAACAAAATGCTTTAAAATGTGTTGTCATGTTGAATTAACTCTTCTTTACTTGAATAAAAGTGTAAAATAGTGGTGCTTGTGATGTAAACAAACGCTCAGCTGACGAACCCGCTTCCGCAAACCTTTTTCTCAAAACCAGTTACAAATACAACGTCGCGTTCTTACGTGATCTTGTATTTTTGGTTCATGCGTTCAACTCTTGTGTTCACCTCACGCCGGGTTGCACGAAAAAAAGTTGAAGGGCTAAATGTTGGCTGGCGACCAACTTTGTTGAAAGCGATTAGTTGAAAGGCCGTTCAACCAGAAGTAGAATGCAAAGTTGAACAATGCAAACGCTTTTTTATGGCGAATATTTTGATATTTTTTTGTGCTAATGTCTCACTCCATTTACTCCATTTATTTGCGTGAAATGGTTCAAAAAATAATACCTCTTCAATTAACCGAAAAAGTTAATTTCCGCTCTAGGATTATTATTACTGGCATTAAAACGCGTCAATTGATACCACTCTCGAAATTTTTCGCCAATTTTTGGCCGTATCAAGCTAAAGTGCAATACTACCATACAACTTTATTCGCAACATTGCCATTGTGCATACTTACAAGTGAAAAAGAATCAGAATGCTACAGGGTTAGACTCAATATCTATAAAAAACTTTAAACAAACTCTGACGAAAACAGCAAAAAAGTTTTATTAAGTCTTAGAGTTATTGGCCAAAAAGCTTTAAAATACTGAAATGTCATATAAATGCAGGAATTTATTTAATTCAATACATATTTTGCCAATTTGTTTCTTTGCTTTTCTACTTTATTTTAATGAATTTTGCTTTTTTACATCACTTTAAACTAGGGCTGATGATTTCACCCGGGTAATGAGCTACCTGGGTAGACCCGGTACCCGGGCAGTATGGTAATTACACGGTTACCCGAGCACCCGAAAAAATGTGGAGAAGTAAAAATTAAGCGCATTTACCATTATATACCGCAAACGAACGTACATAGGGAAAATCTTTAAGAATCTTCCATACCATATGGGGAAATATTATAACAAATGTTCGTATCTCAAGGTAGTAGCAATAATTTTACGATTGTAGAAGTATTAAACTGTAGGGAGCTAAAAATAATAATAATAATCATTTCGTTTTTATAAAATATGACTAGGTAAGAATGTTACTCATACGCCATGTATGTAATATTAATGATAAAAAGTAGGTACAGTGAAACCCGCTTAAGTACCCCCCCGCTTAAGTATCTAACCCGCTTCCCAACATTTTTGGGCACGGTGAATTTTTTAATGTATTCTGAAGAGAATCGCTCTTTTAAGTACCTCCCCGCTTATGTACCCAACCCCCCTAAGTACCTACATTTTTCGTACCCCATTTACCATTTTACTTATAATATTCCCCTTTTAAGTGCTTTTTTTAAACTTCCTTAAACATTTACATATTTTGAAATTCAGTGGCAGCGCTACACACCTTCCACAAACTGCGCACTAAAATTTAATGGGCTATGAAACTGTATACTCATAAAAAATTTAAACACTTCTGAGAAATTTTTATGAACTTTTTTTAGTGTTCTGCAAAATTTTAAGCTTATATTTCAAGTTTCTATGGTATTTGTTAGGGAATGAATATTTTTAATTGAAAAATTTTAAAAATTAAAAAATAAACATACATAAGTGGCAAACAATATCATTTTTAATATAATTTGTTATTTTCTGGCCAATTTTCTTCGTAAATTTTATTAATTTTGATGAGCTTCTTTGGCCTAGTTGGTGATTAGTGCAAGTAAAAACAACGTTTTTTCTTCACTGCTTTGCCCTACGTTTCGCTAAACTCCTTAGCATCCTCAGGGGCCAATCTTTATTTTAAATTAACAAACAAAAGAAGATACAAACAAAAAACAATTAGGAACAAAAGTTACATTGAACATGTAGTTAATAAAGTCTCAAATATTTGAATTTATCACGCAGCAAAAATATACACTTACTTTCATATACGTATATTTGTTAACATATAAACACATAAACATATAAACACTAAAACATAAACACTTAAAAGCTAGAGCATTGTACCATTATCGTTTGGTACACTTGTCATACTGATTTTCTTGTCACAAACATAATAAATAAGTAGCCGCAATATCATCTGTGTCTTCTTTTGTATTCATCGTTCTTTTTCTATTCTCTAATATGCGAAGGCTCTCTAGTGTGTATCTTGTCCTCTCTCTCTTTTCTACATCCACGTTGTTTTTACTTGCACTAATCACCAACTAGGCCAAAGAAGCTCATCAAAATTAATAAAATATCATTTTTAATTTGGTCCAAAATGATACGCCCTGTTTGTATGTATGTATAAATATGTACAATCAATGACTTTTTAATTTTACTCTTGTTAAAATGGCATAACATTGCTTTATCTGTTTTTTAATAAAGTTTTCCTTTATGTGTTAACGCGTTTAAATAATGCTACGATCTTGGTTTTAACTTACGTATACTTTATTAAATGTTTATGTTTTATTCAAGGACTTATTTATGTAAGTTAACAAGAAGATGTACCTACATCACACATTATGTTCGCTTAAGTACCCGCATCGAGGTCCTTAAGCGGGTTCTTTTAAGTACCCAACCCGCCTAAGTACCTCAAAAAGCTGACATTTTTCGTGAGGTTCTTAAGCGGGTTTTACTGTACTTGAGAAAAATCAACACCAGGGTGAGCCGAAATACACAAAGCGAACAACAAAACATAAAGGAAAAAAAGAACAAAAGTCTGGGGATCGTCCTGCTAGAGAACAAGGCGAGAACAAAAGTTTTGAAAACTTGACGTTAAGAATGAGAGGGTAGTCTGCGTGTTTGGAGGAAAAGTTTTTTCATTGAGAACCACGGATGTTAATTCTAAGCCAGAGGAAAGCTGGATCATTTCAACTTCCAGATCGTTTATCATTATGGTGAACTGTCCATTATTGGAACAATTTTTCATTTTCTGTGAAAGAAAAGTTCGTGTCTTAAGGCTTTCGTTAACTTTATTTGCATAACTCTCTTTCAGTTCTCTTTTGATTAACTCTAATATTCAAACATTTCAAAGTCATGGAACGTTATGAGGTGATTGTCCATTTATGGAACAATTTTTCATTTTCTGTGAAAGAAAAGTTCGTGTCTTAAATCTTTCGTTAACTTTATTTGCATAATTATCTTTCAGTTCTTTTTTGATTAACTTTAATATTCAAACATTTCAAAGTCATGGAACGCTATGAGATAGTTCAGAGAAGATTTGTTCCTTTTTCGAGAAAGTTCCTGGGACTTTAGCTCCCAAATTGTTCTTCGAGTGAAAGTTCCTTAGAATTTTGTTTCCGTTTTTTCTTTGCCAGAAAAATTTGTTAGCATTTTGTTCTCTTAGAAATGTCCCCGAAATTATTGTTCGCAGTTTGTTCTCTCTGGGAACGTTCCACAGGGTTTTGTTCTTATATAATTTCCAATGAGAACGTTCTCGTCAGTTTTGTTCTCATTTTGGTTTTGGTTTTGACGCGTTCTTGGGAACAAACTACGAGAACGACATTTAGTTTCGATCATATATTTTGTTCTCGGTCGCTGTTTTAAAATATTAATATTTTTTAAATATACAAACATACATACATATGTACACATGCATGTATGTATATGCATTTACAAAAACTAGAAGTTTGAATTTAAGTACAGAAACCAATGTTTTAATTTATTTTTCTTGTCTGCATCTACTCAGGCTAGCGGATAGGTTTACATAGTCGCGTACATTCTAGACATAAAAAAATGTATCAAAAAAATTTGTCTCACGGAAAAAATATTTATCCTCACCAAAAAGATTATACAAGAAGCTTTATGTCGCGTTACCCGGGTGTTTTTCGTACAACCGGCATCAACATATGTATATTACCCGGGTACCCGGGCAAATCGGGTAATACCCGGCTACCCGGGTAATAAAAGCCCCGGGTATCATCAGCCCTAAGTTTAAACACCCTGTCTAATATTTAGGTAGGATATTTATACATTTTGACAGGTACTTTCCAGGTAGCTTCCAATGCACAATGACATTACCATTTCGCCACAATCATTTTTCGCCCTTCGCGGTCAGGTACCACCACTAATGCTATGGTCATAAAGTTCCACTCGCCCCTTGATCGTAACCGCACACTAAAAGTATTCCGTGAGCATCGCAAGCGGACCAAAGCTCCCCTGCAAGAAAGATACTGGTCAAATGAGTAGTAAAATGACCTGGAGCCATGACAGAAACTTTCCCGTATTTTTCCCCATCATATTCTTAAGGGCATCGGTAGATTTTGTGACCGTTTCGTTCTTTATGTTCCCGTACGTGTGACTTTACATCTCGCTCTCCCTCATGTCTTTTGCGCTTAGCTAAATGTATAGCTGCACTACTTACACCCGTCACAGCTACTCTGGTTTTTACCATGATGCAATAATACAAGGTGGTATCAGTTGTGACAGCCCGATTTGACACTGCCTTAGCTCAGTAGGCTTATTGGTCTTCATTTTACGGGCTTTATTTCTGTAATTTTACGGTTATAATGACGGCATTTCACCACTATTTCTACTGCCATGCGACTGTTTGTTATAGTCTTAATAAAACACATTTAAGGAATTTCAATTGTACTTTTTTATTTTATTACATTTATTTGTACTTAGTAAGTTAAAAGTTATGTATTTAGGGTATTCACAAGATGCAGTAAACGTCTTAATTAAAAAATTCCATTTTTAAAAGTCATAGATTTATGCATACATATTTATATATAATCCCGGACAAATTAATAGGGTCACGACACAGCCAAGTTTTAAATGTATTTTTGATTGTTTAATCTTTATTAACTTTTTATAAAACCCATAAAAATCCAAATTTCAAACCTTGTGCAAAAATTATAAAAATTTTTAATCAGAATGTAAATAATTGGTATGTAGTGTAAAATATTGGTATGTAGTATTGTACCCCATAAATTTTAGTATAAGAAAGTGCAAGTTCCGAGTTGGTAAAACATGCCGTTGATTTTAGACAGTTTTTGTACTTTATATGGAAGAAAATACGTAACATCGTCAGCAAAACTCAGCATCTTTACCAAAACAAAAAAAAAAAAAAAAAACAAGTTTCAGGTTGTACTTTATTATACTAAAATTTAGTGGGCTACAAGACTGCATACCAATGTTTTTACTAAAAATTCGGATTAAAATTTTTAAAGAATTTTTATAATCTTTGCACAAAGTTTGAAATTTAGATTTCTATGGGTTTTGTTACTTTATGAGCTTCACTTTTATAAAAAATTTATACAGGTTAAACAATTAAAAAAAATTTAAAACTTGGCAAAGTGTCGCGAGCCTATACATTTGTCCGCCACTGTATATAAAGCACATTAACCATACCTTATGGTATTGGAATTTTTGTGCATTTTGAACAAAGTTTGCAACCTTGATTTATATGTTTTTTTCAAGAATGAACATATTTTAATTAAAATATAACGAAGAAGATGTTTAATATAAGGGGCATTTCACCTCAAGTGCCCCAACTTTTGAAATCTATGTCTTCCGATCGGGATGAAATTTGCACCAAGGTTAGTCCTAAAAAATAGTAGTTATGACACAAAATTTCAATGGGATCGGTCAAACACACTCCGAGTTTGAGGGTCTAGAATTTTGACATTTTGGTCAAACGGCCATTTTTTCGGATCCATATAACTAATTACCTATTGTATTTAGAAAATTTTTTCAGGAATGTTTTCGATAGATTTCTCTTCAGTCTTTACAAAT
>NW_023459949.1:0-33316 GCF_013731165.1 Rhagoletis pomonella | reverse complement strand
CCAAACAAACTAACAAAATCTTGCAATAATCCTTTTACTATATTGGTTTCAGTTTTGTAGGACCTTTCACAAGAGAGAATGCGTATACTGGCATGCAATAAAATAAAATGATAAAATAAATCGTCATCAATACTATTTCTTAAAACGAATATTCCCGAATACAACAAAAAATGCCTATACTCTGTGGACTTTCAATTCCCGATATCATCTAAATTTCTACACCCCCTTCCGAACTCAGATGGTACCCAATGAGAAACGAAATTAAATTTTTTATTCATTTGGGTAATATTTCCTTTTTTGAGTAACAGATTTAACAGTTTTTTAGTCACACCTAGGTCGACAAGGTGCATAGGATCCAAGGGGAATTGATAAACCATTCCAAAATTTGTTGCTTCAAGTATATTTTGTTGTTGTAAAAATTTAAAATAATGGTGAGCTTTATCTACTCTATTTTTAAAAGACATATCTGTTCTTAGGTCACTTGTGTGTCTAGAAAAGCACACTCTCTTATATGGTAGACAGACGGAGAAAATTAATTTGAATTAATAAGCATAAATGCAAATTAAAATTTTACCCTTACAGACGGCAGTAATGCGAATAAACCAGCCGCAAGGTCGTGGGTTCGAGTCCCACGGTCAGTATACTTTTTTTATTTCTTTTTCATTATTTTTTTTATAAGTTCTATATTTTTTTACGTTACTTTCAGTTAGTTGTTGTTGAATTTTTAACAAAATTCATCTCTAAAAATTAAAATTAACTAATAGTAAAATAAGAAATGTGATATAAAATAAGGCAAATGAAACTAAAATAAAGTAAAATTAAATATATAAATAAAATTAAATAAAAAAATATACAATAAATAATAAGAACAAAAAATTTTTCGCAATCGCTCCAACTGAGTATCGAACCTGGCAGCTACAGGCTTGTAGCGCGCAACTCTCTCCACTCGGATACCGCGTACGCGAAACTCGACTGCTTCGTTTGCTTACTTGTACAAAAGACAACAACTGGCCGTTTTTACCAGTGTTGTCATCGAAAACTCCCCGGATCCGAGTTAATTCCCAAAAATTTCGTGCATTTGTTTGGCTGCTTATGCTCATTTTAAAGAGGAAAATGCATGAGTTAAAGCAAATTAAGGCTGGTTATGCAAATAATCGAGCCCGTTTGTCTACCGTATTATTTACATAGCTGCCGATTTGACTGCGTTTAGGGTAGCCATTTTTCCCATTGTGACCTTGAACACTACATAGTTATAGAGGCACGCGCCGGCGAATGGCATGTGAAAATACGGATATTAAATTATTTAATGTGGTGTTAAACATACCAACTTTCAAGCCATTTTCTCTCAAATAAGCTACTTCTTCAGAAAATTCTTTCATAAAATGATTTACGTTATCTGGATTTTGTTTTCCTGAGAAGCAGGCAATAGTGAAAGGATTTTCGTTTGGAAGTCCAACAATTGGCCACAAAACTTTGTTGGAATTCTTAAACAATTTTAAACCATCTATTCCGACGTCTACTAAATCTTCATTTTGTTCATTTAAAAACGTAAACGAATCGGACGCAAAGTACTTTTGAATGCCAATATACATAAACTCTCCTCCAGAAATTGACTGAATTTGTGTTTTATTTTTATTAGTTTGGATAAGAGTTTTCGCACACAAAGTTAGATCATTAACACCAATTTTTTTGAGTACACAAAGCAATTTGGTCAATGCCGCCTGTGAAATATTATTTTCAATTGCCCACAATTTTATTTCCTTTCACTTTTCTTCTGTTGGTATAATTTCTATTTCATTTTCCGACCGGCAATCGGAGTCGGAAAATGAAATATCTGCGCTAGTATTTTGCGCATTCGCAGTGGCACTGCACTCGCCCCAATCCGATTCGGCAAATTGGGACAGCCTTTTATATTTCTCTGCACTTATCTCACAACTTTTCTTTTCAGCACTCAAATTATTATAAAAAGTGCTCCTTTTCATTTTTATTTGTAAAATACAGTACTTACTTGCAAAAATTAAACTTCTTAAAACAATTTTCCACCACCGAACGAAAATGCTGCACACAAAAACTGGGCTAGACCTGCACAATAAAATACACATTAAATATACATAGTTTTTAACAATTTTTATTGCGGTCTTTACTTGTAAGATTGGAACGAAGGTACGCAAAGTTTTTATTTTCCACCGCTGAAATAAATGTTTATTAAAATGGCTGAACGCCAAGCCGCACAATTCACAAATTAATTGCCAGTCACGATTGCTGAGGTTTGTTAATTTTTCTTTCCGCAAAATTTCACTATCCCTATGCATGCAACGTGTGCGAGTGAATAAGATATATAAACAGTTCAAGAATTATAAGATGTTGTTTCATTCTAAATCTCTGATTATGCATACTTCGCACGATTGAGAGAATACAAAGGTTGCGCCGATCTCGGACCGCTATTCCTCTCTTAACGAATTTGACAGAATCGCTGTTTGCATGACGTCACACTGGTGCAACTTGTTTACGTTTTCCTTGCAACATTTTTTCTTCTTCTTCCATTCTTGCTCACGTTTTGGCATTTCTCTCTCGCAATTGCACCAGTGTGACGTCCAACACAAGTTATTCTCAAAAATCCTCTCCGATCGGCGCAATCTTGTATTCTATCATTCTTGCATACTTCGCATAACTTCGCACAACCATTTCTACCAGTGCAATAAAGTTGTAACTTAGGAAACTGTGAATCAAAATCTAAACTAAACAGTTTGCTAAGTTTTTAAAAGTTCTGCTAATTTCTGGGTAATGGAATACATACAAAATACATACAAATATCATACCAAATTACAGTTTGAAGGTTATGCGAAGTTGTGCGAAGTTATGCGAAGTATGCATAATCAGACCATAAGATTTTTTCATAGCGAATTCTCACATGTACTATATCTCATATGTATTAGTGACAATCGAAAATTTGTGTGGTCCAATCTGAAGGGTCCAGTCTCACTTGAGTTGTTGGCTGGGAGGGGAAATTTTCAATTTTTGAGAGTCTGTCGCCAGACAACAGAAAACGTTTGCAAGAGGCTATTAAGCTGCGACGGTTAGGCAAACTAACATCGTCATTTACGCTTAGAGGAATAGTTTATGTTAAATATGACAACAGTTCTGCTCCTGTTAAAGTCTGTGAGCCGAATGATTTGCCGAAATTCTAATGTTATAATGACTTTAATTTTATGTACTTTTCATGTTCTTAGCTTTAGTGAAATATTTTTAAAGATGGTCCGTCATAGTTTCTGTATCAAGTATTATTTGTCCCACACAAAGCTACAGTCTCTACGCTTTATGGTTGCTTTTGTTTTTTTCTCTGTTCGTTATGTCTCTTAACAGTGGTAAATATGGTGTTCAGGAAAACAATCTAACTCTGATTAACATTTTATGTGGTCGGTAGAAGGGCTTCAAAGTTGTTCACTTCAATGCCAGAAGCTTAAATGCTGAGAAGATGGACACAATTAGATACACATCTGAAAACTCGAATGTAGATGTAATCTGTATTACTGAAACGTGGCTTTCTAGTAATTTCAATGACATTCATTCCTCTATTAAAAATTATAAAATGATCCGCCATGATAGACCTAATAAGAAAACGTCAAGCTGTGAGGTTCCACTTATATTGTGCTCTGATTTGTCTTTCTATTTGCAAAGTTTATTGTGCGAATTCTGAGTTAAAGTTATTATAAAAAGTTTTGCGTTTTATATTAAATTTTATTAAACTTCACTATTATACATCTAATCTTGCCGAGTCATTTGTTGTTATCATTGTTGTTGCAATTCCTTTGTAGTTAACTGAAATCGTTTTTATTTTTGCACATTTCTTTTGCTCTTTTAGTAATTCTTTTCACTGTTGTTTGCTTTGCGTTTATTAAGCGTCATAATACAGTGATACTCAAACTGTTCGCCACATATATTCTAAAACTGAATACATCAGCTCCTAATATGTTATAATTTATTTTTTTTTGGTTTTTATTACCATAATTGTTATTAATTTTTTACTGTGAAGTGTGGTCTTGATAATTGCCAAGTGAAAAGCGATTATGAACGCCACTTATCGTGCTGGCTCTGTGCTGGTATTTGCCGTCTAAAATGTGCTGGTTTGACAGGAAGAATTCTGGACTCTATTAATGATGGCAAAGGTCTTCTCTGGTCTTGCTTAAAGTGCAGGTCAACCGAAGTTGATATCTTTAATTTGTTTAGGCAAACCAGAAATGGTTTTTCTGAGGTAGGGAGAGAGTTGCCGGTACCGACCGAAAAATTTAAGCATTATGAAAATGTGTTTAAATCTTTTAAGTGCTTAGATACCGTACAATCTTTGAAGGATATTCGTGTGTCAAAACGAAAGCGTCTTCATAGTCCGCCTAATGAGGGGATAACCGTTCCACGTCAGAACAATCTTCCGAATGACTTAATTAACCTCTCTTCTCCATGTCCACAGACTCCGGAGTCATCATCCTCAAAAGAACGTATAACAAAGTCGGGTTCTAATAACAACGAGCTTGAAGTATCTTCCCCTTCCCCCGTTGAAGCTTTGGCACCGTCATCTAACCCTCTAACGCTTACTCTACCCTCAATTAGTAATTCAGTTACTCAAGCCCTTCCGCCGGTAATCGAGTCTAATACTAGGAGACTGGTTGTGGTTCCCCAAAAGAAGTATATATTTGTCTCTAGATTTTCGAGGGATACTTCCGAAGACGATATAAAGTTTTACATCCCGTCCAAAGTTAAAACTATCAACTTAAGTATCAGAAAATTTAATTTTAAATATGAAACAAATATTTCTTCATTTAAAATTGACGTTAGTTCTTTTTGGCCCTCCGGAGCTTTCGTTCGTGAATTCGAGTATAGGCCCAACAAAAATAATAATTTAGCAAATATTTCCCGTCAGAATACTGAATCAAAAAACTGATTACTAAATCTGCTTTAAGTATTTCTTATCAGATCGTAAGAGGCTTAAATACAAACAGCCGTATTCTATCAAAGTCACAAACTTTAGCTCATCACTGCTGTGATTTCTACCGCGCCTCAAAGCTTGCCGCTCAAAAAATATGCCGCTTCAATTCAATTTTTTAAATTTTTGTGTATTTTTCTAGCACTCAAAATCGAATTTTTTGTGACACATTTCTCGGCGCACTTGAAATCACAACAGTGATGAGCTAAGTTTTGTGACTCTGTTAGAATAGAGGAGTAAATTTACGAAATTATATCTTAATGGCTTTGAATGCAATTATAATATCATTTCTTTCACTGAAACTTGGCTCAAACCTCACATTTTTAATTCAGATATTCTTTCAAATAATTATCATATCTTCAGTAAAAATCGGGAGAACAGAATGGGCGGTGGCGTACTCTTTGCCGTAGACTCTTCACTAGCATCTGAAGGAGTTAGTCTTCCACACATTGAATCTGCAGAATTCAAATGCATAGGTTGGAAGGGGGTTTACTTGGTTAGCTCTATGCTATATTCCTCCCCGATCTGACTTACCAGTGTATTCACAACATGTCTTTTTACTGAAATCAATTAATTCAATGATTAAGCCCTCTGATTCAGTGATTGTGTTGGGTGACTTTAATTTGCCAAATGCATCATCATTGACAATGATATCGTACCTTTCTCGTCTAGTGCGCGCATCAACGTATTTTTAGAGGAGATGGCTGAACTCTGCATAAGTCAAGTTAATGTACTTCGCAATAAGTTTGGCAAAGTATTAGATCTTGTTTATGTTGATGATGCATCTAAGTCCGCTGTAACTAACTATGACCCACTAGTTTTGCCCGAAGATGTCTACCACCCTGCTATTGAGATATCTTACGAAATTATAAACGATGGTCAAAATTGCGGTATCCAAACATACGAAACAAATATTCGCTTTGATTTTCCGAAAGCCAACTTAAAAAAACGGATTGTTCCGTGCGCAGAAATGGAAAACTTTTGACTGCCATTCACCTGGGAGTGGCCAGAAGCGATTCTTGAGCGTGCGGTTTAAATCGCAGCTCACAACGTCCGGATATTTATATCCACGTATCCTCTGGGTAGCAACCAAACACCCGTTTGGGAGCTAGCTAAAGTGAGAAAGCGTAATACTTCGCGTGGGCTGGGTTTGGGTCCCGCCACGTTCAAACCCCGACCAATGAAAAAGAACAAACAACCTCGGATGAGGCCCCCTTTTTTTGATGACGACCACGGCAAACGTATAAAGGACTATGATTTGAGGGAATGCATCTGGAATATCCGGACCCTTAATGGGGAAGATGCCTCTGCCCGGCTGGTTGATGTCCTCAGTTGTCCACAGTTGCCACGTAAATGAGCGCAAATTCGGCGTTGGATTCGTGGTAGGAGAGAGACTCCGACCACGAGTACTGGCCCCGGTGGACGAACATTTAGCCACAATACGCATCAAAGCGAGATTCTTCAACATCTCGCTCATCTGCGCCCATGCCCCGACGGAAGAGAAGGACGAGGCGTCCAAGGATCTCTTCTATGAGCGCTAAGAGCGTACATATGAGCGCTGCCCGCGACACGATGTTAAAATCGTGCTCAGCGAGTTTAATGCCAAGGTGGGCAAGGAAGGGATCTTTGGCGCCACTTTCGGAAAATTCAGCCGAAACGTTCGATAACGGCCTGAGGCTGATCGACTTCGCCGGGGCCCGGAATATGGTAATATGTAGTACTAGGTTCCAGCATAAGAACATCCACCAAGCTACATGGCTGTCTCCAGATCGAAGAACAAGAAACCAAATCGACCACGTTGTGATAGACGGAGGGCATTCTTCCAGCCTTTTAGACGTACGTACACTCCGAGGCCCAAACATCGACTCGGACCACTATCTTGTGGTAGCCAAGATACGCAACCGCTTCTGTGCAGCAGAAAATGTGCGCCCAACAAGGCAAGGAAAGCTTAACGTCGAAAAGCTGCAATCACAACAGACGGCCAATTCATTCGCCACTCGACTCACACACCTGCTCTCTGGGAGCACTCTTCAACAATCCGACATAAGCGAGCAATGGAACTACATTTCCCGATCATTAAGTACCGCTGCCGAAGAAGTAGTTGGATTTCAGCGAGCCCGAAAGAACAACTGGTACGATGAGGAATGTCAAGAAACCGCAGAGAAAAAAGACGCCGCCTGTAGGGCCACGCTGCGATCGGGCGCAACGCGGGCCATGTGGGACCGTTATAGGGAAGTGAAGAAGGAAGCGAGACTAATTTGCCGCAATAAGAAGAGAGAGGCCGAAATACGTGAGAGCGAAAAGCTTGAGATGCTGGCCGACAGGAGAAACGCCCGAAAATTTTACCAGAGGGTTAGGCGACTTACGGAAGGTTTCAAGACCAGGGCGAACTCCTGTAAGAACAACAATGGCGACCTAGTGACCGATATCCTGAATGTACCTAAATTACGGAGGGAACACTTTTCCACCCTACTGAATGGTGGCAGCGCTGAAATTAGTGGAGAAGACGAACCCGAGCCTCCACTCGATGACGATGGAGTCGATGTTTCACCACCTGACTATGAATAAGTGCGAATAGCGATAGCGCGCTTGAAAAACAACAAAGCTGCTGGAGCTGACGGCCTGCCAGCTGAGCTATTAAAGTACGATGGCGAGGAGTTGATAAGGTGCATGCATCAACTCTTATAAAGAATATGGTCAGGTGAACGCATGCCCGACGACTGGAATTTAAGTGTGCTCTTCCCAATCCACAAGAAAAACGATCCCGCTATTCGCGCCAACTACCACGGAATCAGCCTTCTAAGTATAGGTTATAAGGTCTTATCGAGTGTATTGTGCGAAAGACTGAAGCCCACCGTCAACGAACTGGCTGGACCTTATCAGTGTGGCTTTAGGCCTGCCAAATCCACCATACATCAGGTATTCACAATACGCCAAATCTTGGAAAAGACCCGCGAGAAAAGAATCGACACTCACCACCTATTTGTCGATTTCAAAGCGGCTTTCGACAGCACGAGAGAAGTTGTTTTTATGAAGCGATATCTGAATTTGGTATCCCCGCGAAACTAATACGGCTGTGTAAAATGACGTCGAGCAATACCACCAGCTCCGTCAGAATAGGGAAGCCGTTTGATACCAACGAGGTTTCAGACAAGATGACTCCCTCTCATGTGATTTCTTTAATCTGATGTGGGAGAAAATAATAAGAGCCGCAGAACTGAACCCGCTTAGTGATGAATGCCTTTATAAATCGCATGTTGATAATGTTCTTGCTCTTCAGCGTGATATTGGCAGTGATCAATTATGTGTTCTTGGTGATTTTAATTTGAGCAATGTAAATTGGAATTATCTTGATAATAGTACTTACTTGACTCCTGTAAATGTTTCTAGTTGTAATGAATCATATGTTATTGATAACTTTTTGAGTGTTGGTTTAAACCAAATTAATGGCTTACGAAACGATTTAAGCAGAATTCTTGATTTAATTTTTATAAGTAGTGATTTTAACTTTGCGCTGTCGCAAGCTGTGACTTCTATATCCCCAGCTAACTTGCATCATATGCAAATTTTACTGGAAATTGAATTTTATGAATTCTTTAATATTGCCTCTTCAACTTTACCGTTATTTAATTTTGATCGCTGTGACTTTGAAGGTCTGAATGAAACGCTTAATTTAGTTGACTGGGACTTTATCTTCCAAAGTAATGAAGTTGCAACTTGTTTCAGCAGTTTTAAGAGTTCCATTTTGGCGTTGTGTAGCAAATTTGTTCCTACTTTTAAGAGTAAAGTTTATAAGCTTCCTTGGTATTCTGCTGAGCTTAAGCATCTAAAAAATTTGAGAAATAAGTTTTTCAAGAAGTACAAAAGTACTGAGAGGACTAACTTTTATGAGCTGTACGTTTTTTATAGGAAAAAGTTTAATGATTTGAATAAGTCTCTCTATGAAAACTACATAAATAACTTCGAATTGAATATAAAAAGCAACCCTAAAAAGTTTTGGTCATATATAAAGTCTAAGAAAAATGTTTCAAGTATACCAAAAACCGTGTATTTTAATGATGTCTCTGCATCTTCTCTTATGGAGGCTGCAGATCTTTTTGCTGAATTTTTCTCATCTAATTTTGACTGTGATGAGGATTTGACCCGTAATGAATTGGCTGCTGTGCATCACTCCACCTCTTCTTTTGCTTTTGGTTCAATAGTTCTGTCGGATAATGATATTATTGAAGGGCTAAAAAATGTTAATGACTCTTCTCAGACAGACGTGGATGGGTTATCCATGAAACTATTGAAGAATTGCCCAGCACTTGTTAAACCTCTTACCAAAATGTTTAATTTATCTTTAGCCTCAGGAGTTTTTGTTGATGCTTGGAAAAGTACTACTATCACCCCTGTTTTTAAGAGTGGAAATAAAAGTGATATAACAAACTATAGACCAATATCTAAGCTTTCGTCTGTTGCTAAGTTGTTTGAATGCATTATAAAGGATAAAATTTACTTTAACGTGAAGCATCTTATTTGTCCAAATCAACATGGATTTGTAACTGCAAGATCGACGGTCTCTAACCTTGCAGTATTTATAGAAGACTGTCACTCTTGCTTCCGTAAGGGTCTACAAATGGATGCCATTTACACGGATTTTTCCAAGGCATTTGACAAGATCTCACACAAAATCCTCATCGAAAAACTTGCCTGCATGGGGTTTCATTGCAGTATCCTTAAATGGATAAAGTCATATTTGTATAATAGAAAATGTGTAGTTGCTATAGATGGTGAGATCTCGAAGCCATTTATTGCTACCTCAGGTGTTCCACAAGGTAGCATCCTGGGACCTTTACTGTTCATATTATTCATTAACGATATTTCTAGCTGTTTCACTTCGTCTAAATTTCTCCTCTATGCTGACGACCTTAAAATATACTCAGAAATTAAACAGTCATATGACTCTTTGCTACTTCAAAATGAACTTAATAAATTCTTTGACTATTGCATTTTGAACAGGCTTTATCTTAATATTAGCAAGTGCCATAAAGTCACTTACTCGAAAATAGTTAAACCTTTTCCAACTTGCTATTTCTTAGGGGAATCGTGTCTATCTGAGGTTAACGAAATTAAAGATCTTGGGGTATATTTTGACGCTAAATTAAGCTTTAATACGCACTTAAATTACATTATTGCTGGTTCTTTTGGAACACTTGCTTTCATAAAACGCCATTCTTCTAATTTCTCGGATCCGTATACATATAAGATTTTGTATTCTGCATTTGTTCGCTCTAAACTTGAATATGCAGCTTATATTTGGAGGCCATACCATATGGTCCATATTAATCGTCTGGAGAGAGTGCAAAAGTGCTTTATTCGTTTTGCCCTGCGGTATCTAAATTTTTCTGATCCTATCCCGTCCTACGTTTCACGGTGCCGATTAATAAGTTTATTATCATTATCGAACAGGAGATCGATTTTGGCAATTTCTTTTATTGCTGATCTTGTATCTGGCAAGATTGACTGCCCTATTCTTTTGCAGCTTATAAATTTTAATGTTCCATGTAGAAACTTTCGTACTTTTGTAGTGTTTCGTGTTGGTTTTAATAGGACAGTGTACGGAGCTAACGCTCCTCTGAATAGAACTCTGTCGGAATTTAACTATTTCTCAAATTTTCTAGACTTGGATTTAATGAGTCCTAAAATGATAACTCAATTTAAATTAAAAACTTATTTTTTATGTAACAATTAATGTAAGTTTAATATAGTTTGTAATATTAAGTGTCTACTGTACCTTAGACATAAACAAATAAATGAAATAAATGAAATAAAAACAAGGGCTACGTCTGTTCTGCCTTCTCGGAATTGGATAGAGAAGTAAAGTGGTGAACGAGGACAAAACGAAGTATCTCCTGTTATCACACAAACAGTCAGAGCATACGCGTATTGGCACCCACGTCACTGTTGACAGTTACAAGTTTGAAAAAGTAGACAACTTCGTTTATTTGGGAACCAGCATTAACACCAATAATAATGTCAGCCTTGAAATGCAACGGAGAATCACTCTTGCCAACAAGTGCTACTTTGGACTGAGTTGTCAATTGAGAAGTAAAGTCCTCTCTCGTCGTACAAAGACCACACTCTATAAGTCACTCATCATGCCTGTGCTGGTGTATGGCGCGGAGGCATGGACAATGAAAACATCTGATGAAGCGGCTGTTGGAGTTTTCAAGAGAAAGATTCTGGGAAAGATTTACGGACCTTTACGCGTTGGCGATGGCGAATACCGCAGACGATTTAACGATGAGCTGTATGCTTTACAACGATATAGAGATAGTGCAGCGAATTAAGATTCAGCGGCTCCGCTCTGGCTTGGCCATGTCGTTCGAATAGACAGAAACGCTCCTGCTCTGAAAGTATTCAACGCGGGCCGCGATGCTGGTAACAGAGGAAGAGGAAGGCCACCTCTGCGTTGGAAAGACCAGGTGGAGAAGGACTTGGCTTCACTTGTCATTTCCAATTGGCGTCAATTAGCACAGAAGAGAAATGACTGGCGTGCTGTTTTGGACTCGGCCAAAATCGCTTAGATGATTACAGCGCCAATAAAGAAGAAGATGAAGAACTTAAAAAAACTAATTAAAGAATTGTCAAAGTTGTCGTGGCCTATATACAAAGAAAAGCTTGAGCTAGGCGTTGCATATTTTAATTTTACTGTAGATCAATTATTTGAGAAGTATGCACCTAAACGCATGTGTGTTCCTGAAGAACAAACAGAGTTATGGTTCACTAAAGAACTGTGAAATTTGAAAAACAGAAAGACACGTTATTTTAGATTACACAAAAAACCGGTTAACACTCATCCTATGTAAAATACTCACTATTGGGGCACAAGTTCTTTGAATTAAACAAAAAGTGTTATAAGGCTTACTTGTGTAAAATCAAACGACGTATAATATATAACCCCAAATCATCTTATGATTTCGTAAACTCCAAGCGAAATGTACGTGGGTTTCCTTCCGCCATGAAGTATCAAAATACCGTCTCTAGTGATAATCAAACAATTTCTAACATGTTCGCTCAGTTTTTTTAAATCCAATTACTGCATTAACTCCCAAGCATACTTTGACTATCCTTTTAAACTAAGTCCAATTAACTCTATACATACCCCAATAATATCTCCCGATGATGTATAAGTTTACCTGAAGTCCTTAAAGCAGTCTTTTAGTTATGATCCTGACCAGATCCCCACTTGTTTTCTTATAAATTGTGCTGATTATCCCTATGAGCCGTTAATAGCCTTATTTAATTTGTCCCTTAAAGAAGGCATCTGTCCAACTCTATGGAAGGAATCGTTCATAACTCCGCTATATAAAAGCGGTAGCAGGTCCTCGGTGAAGAACTATCGGGGCATGGCTAAGCTCTCGGCAATTCCTAAATTATTTGAAGCAATTATTACAAATCAGTTGACGCATTCTATCTCCTCTACCATTTCATACCGTCAACATGGGTTTTGCAAAGGAGAATCAACTTCAACAAATTTACTACAACCGTCTAGTGAAAACAAAAATTTGGATGTTATATATACCGACTTCAGTAAAGCATTTGACAAAGTATGTCACTCGTTGCTCATCTATAAACTTGACCTTCTTGGTCTTCAACCTAATTTTCAACTTTGGATCTCTTCATACCTCTATGATAGATCACAAAGGGTAATATTTAAAAATACTATCTCTGACGTCATTGATGTTACTTCGGGAGTCTCGCAAGGTAGCCACCTAGGCCCGGTTCTGTTCTTGCTTTTTATAAACGATATTTCTACAGATATAAAATGTTCAAAAATTTTTTATGTACGCAGATGATGTGAAACTTTATGAATCGTACGTATCAATCAAAGAAAAGCATTTGCTACAAGCAGACTTAATAAGCATGGCTAACTGGTGCTATGTAAATCGTATGCCTCTAAATCTGGAAAAATGTAAAGTAATGTGCTTCTCGCGAAGAGCTGTTCAGCCACTTTCTTATACAATAGATCGGGCCTTCCCAAAGTGGGTGACGCGGCACACTGGGGTGCCGCGAGCGTATGCCTAGGGTGCCGCTAGTGGCTAGAGTATACTAGTGGTGTGGGCAAATTCTTTAGACTTTCCATACACAACGCAAGCGGTTTGATCAAACTTCAACATGGCGGCCAGAAAATCAAAAAAATTAGATTTTTATTAAAATTACCTTCAGCGGCTCGTGGAACCCTATACACAACACTAATAGCTTGCAGCAAAGGGATATTTCGCTCTTAAGCGTAGTTCCCCAGTACGTTTTGTCAACGTAAAATGGAATCAGAAAATTTTCAAAAAAATTCCCGAAAACGTACCCTTTTCACAACCGCTTTCGATACTTTTGTAGGCCTAATCCGCGTTTCATCCACTATTCTTCCCGTTTACGAATAAATATCCGGATTTTTTGCTAGTTGGGCTGTTCTCGTAACAAGTGCAGCAGCTACGCACACGTGTATATATTACTTGTTCTTTGGGACTTCACAATCAAACTGTCGAAGAGCGAATCAACATGATTTTAGAGGCAGTCTTCTCGTGTTAGTGAGGTACCCATTCGCAATGCAAATCGAAGAAGAACGGAGTACTTCAGAGTTACGCCCCTAACGTCGAAATTTTTAAAGCTATCGACAAATTTGTACAGAACTATGGTTTGAAATGGAGCAAGTGAGCGGAGATTTGCGGTGGTTGGAAAAACGAATTGATTAAGCAAGAGGCAGAAAACGCCTCGAGAAGTCACTGTATTATACCTCGGTATTCCCCGGCGACTAGGAAGATGCCGCCACAATATTTAAAACCCGTATTGGATGACGCTGCGAAGATAACAGAGGCCTGCGAAATTAAAATAAATCTCTTGTCTTTTCTAGCACGTCGAGATGACCCCTACCATTTGTCTCACAGTGTAATTGATAAAATTTAAAAAATTAAAATCATTTATCACTTAAATTGCTTTCGTGAAATTGGCTGTAAAAATTATTTTTTTGCGTCAACGCGCATTACCAGCGTTAACTTGGAAGGTTTAGAAAAAACCATTGTCGAATATTTTCCCAAAATTGGCTCTGAGGATGGCTTCAGATGGATAGTAAACCCGTTTTCATGTGGCCCGAAAAAAACCTACTAAGATGACCAATTAAGCTCTTGAAAACTTTCTGGACATCAGTGAAGACAGCACTTTGATTATTAAATACTCCGAAGGGAGCCAAGAGAGTTCTGGATGCAAGTGTATGCAGAAAACACTGCTGTTTGCAAGATTGCATTAAAAATACCAGTGACTTTTAGGCCCTTATTATGAGTTGCATTCGATTTTCGATCTTCGCTGGTTATCGAATTTTTCCTTGAGTATCGAATTTTTCGTTGAGTATCGAATTTTCTTTCGAACAGAATTTTGCTTTCGATGGTGTAGCGAAGTGTTAGAAAATTGTGAAAAATTTATGATTTTGCATTTGTTTTTCACTTTATGGTGGCTATACACTAATTTTAAACAATTTTTATTAATTTCATGCAGTTCTAACGTCGTGAATATTAAACACAAGCTCGAAGGCTGGTTTTATTTGTGAGAGGAAATCGCAATACTCAGTTGGCACGATCTCTGAGAACAAAATCGTAAGCTGTTGATAGTTTTAAAATACTTTAAATAGATTTGGCTCACCTGGTAGAAAAATTTCTTAAATATATATTATGTCAAAATATATTCGAAAGACTACACTTAAACCCTCTTAAACATTTTCTACTCCTGACCAGTTTACCAAGCTCTCATCCTCTGACGAATCGTTGAACCAGAACTCCGTTGTACTAATTTTTACCACGTTTTTATAAACTCGCTTTCTTTTTTATTTCATTTTAATTTGCACAAATTTAAAAACAAAACTTCTCAGCGGTGAATAATATACTATTGTAAACAACCTCACCGAACGAAATTCACAATAGCCCTATTCTCCATCGAATGAGCGTCATAATACCAAATGAAAATTCGTTCGATCAGCACTTTCAACCACAGTCGAATGCAGCTCATAGGGGCCTTACTTTTACATTTCTATGTGAGACTGCATTTGCAACAAATGCTTACATAAACAAGTGATTTTTAAGCAAAACAAAAAAAAAAAAAAAAACAAAACCGATTTCAATTCCCATCTAATAATTTAAAATTATCGTTAATCTATTCATGATCCAATGATCGGATATAAACCAAATTAGACCACCTGTCAGGTAACACCTTTCCTTTAAAAAATAATTATAGTAATCGGTTAACGTGGTCCAAAGTTATGCGGTAACATACATAGAAAAAAATAATAACAAAAATATTCCGACGAAGGTTATCAATTATCCTTTTTGTGAAGTAGGTTAAAAACAAATACACCAGCAAGCTTTCAGCGTCAAATGATTTCAGGGTGAAATTGTCAAAGCTCCCAATAAACTTAAAGGAAATAACGAAATCATCAAAACAACTTCAGTCCTCATATTAAAGCTAAAGGAGAATAAAGTTTGCATTGTCTTTTCTTGTTTTCGTAGACATTTGAAGAGTAGGGTGCCGCGAAATTTTTTTAGCACAACAAGGGTGCCGAGGTGAAAAAAGTTTGGGAACCCCTGCAATAGATAACCATAGTTTGGAACAGGTATACAATTTTGTGGACCTTGGTATCACAATGTATCTGAACCTTAATTTTAATCTCCACATTAATGTGACAGTCAATAAGGCTAAAGATGTACTTGCATTTGTGAAACGATGGTCAAAAGAATTTAGTGACCCTTATATCACTAAAACCCTATTTACAACATTAGTTGACCGATTCTGGAATACGGTTCGGTGGTTTGGAATCCAAGGTATCAAACTTACTCAGACAAGATAGAATCAATTCAGAAACAATTCCTACTTTCTGCTTTAAGAAATGTCCGTTGGGATTCTCAATATAACATTCTGCCTTATACGAACCGATTAAAACTTATTAATCTTCCTACACTTGTCAGTCGCAGGGAAATGCTTGGTACAATTTTTATGGTTAAATTGCTGACAGGCTCAGTTTCAAGTCCGCTTCTTCTGGGTGAAGTTAGCCTTAATGTTCCCTCCTTTGTATCAATACACTTTAATTTAGAATTATACGAGCCACTCCGTTGCTTATGCCAGGATTTGAACTCTCATTCCAGCACATTTGATATATCTGATTCGCTTTTCAGCATTAAGAAGGCGATACTATCATCCCTCAATAAATGAATTATTAACATAGACATTAAATCAGCCGATGAATTTATGGCCCTATTATGTATATCGACTGGGATCTAGTTGCTGGTCTAGTAGCCATGGCTACCAGTATCGTAATTTGTATAATGTATAGCGATTAGTCTCAGTATACAGAAAAGCGCAGAAAACATCAGAATTTACTTTTTTAACATGAACTTTTCCAAATAATTGGCAACTTTGCTCCAATGTGTTGAACAATTTATGTGAACAAATAACAAAATCGTCGATAGCGGGAAACAGAAATTTCCGCTACTAGGCTCAGTAGCCGACAGGCAGTAGCCGCTAGCCATACGTAATGCGAATTTAAGTGTAAGTTTGCCCATCGGCTATCAGTCGCCATACACAATGGGGCCATTAGTTCTGTAGCTGAACAGTTTTAGATCTCGATACTTAACAAACTCCTGCCTATCGTGACTCGGCGCAAAAATTTAAAATATTGGTTCCGTACGCCAAAGTTGGGATTATTATTATAAAAAAAGCGGGTGGAATAGCTATTTATTGCAGAAATATTTAATATTAAAATGAGACTAGTATATGTTTTTATTGAATTGTCTGATAGATGTTCCAAAATCCTAGTGTCATATGTTTATAACCCACATAAATCTATAAGCCTTGACCCGTTGTTTGTTTCTTTATCACCCTATCATGTTGAGTATGAAAATATCGTAATATGTGGCGATTTTAATGTTAACCTTCTTGTACATGATTCCCTTAGTGTTCGTTTGTTAAATAATGTTGCCTCGTTTGACAATAATAAGCGGTAATAAGCGTAATCCCAAGTCTACTAGATTATTTTATCAATCCTGACAATTTATCAGTATGTATTAAAGTTTGATCAACTATCATTTATTTCGGATCAAGACCTAACTTTCAGCGCGCTTGAGCTTGGCCACCCCAGGACCACTGGTACTTTTTCGTATAGAGACTACCGAAGGGTTAACACTGATTCACTACTTTTTGATATAGAAAATGTGTGCTGGCGTGACTGTTGGTGTCTGGTTAATGTTAATGAACGTAGAACTAAAATTTCCTATCAGAAACTTATTGACCCTTTTTAATAAATATGTCCCAGTACGACATATTAAAAGCACATCCTCCGTGTCACCCTGGTTTACGGGCTATGTACGGGCTGCAATCAAGGCTCGCAAAAAGGCATTATCTGTATGGAAAAGGCATCCTAACCAAACTAACTGGAGTCTGTTTAAAACAGCAAGAAATAAAGCTACATCGGCTATAAGAAAAGAGAAGTGTAGGTATTATTCGAAGAACCTTGATTCCTCCCTGCCACCTAACGTGTTGTGGCGTAACCTTAAACGCTTACGAGTATGTGGAAGAGAAGATGTCGAATGCACTAAAGACGCAGACACACTCAATAGAGCGTTCATTAGTAGTGCTTTGTCTGATTCCTACCAACAACGTTTTGTCCCCTGTGATCATCTAATTTATTCTGGTAGCCCATTTGAGTTCTCAACAGTGTCTGAGTGTGATGTTATTAAAAGTATTTAAAAATAAAATCAAATGCGTGCGGTCGTATGGTATACCGTTAAAATTTATTAAAATGGTACTATCACCTATTATCAGTACGATAACACACATACTTACCGCCCTATTCCCACAACACTGACAAAATTCATCATATGACTATTGTCACAATTACTGCGCCTAAAACACAATAAAAACATTGTTTCGCCGTTGTCACTTACTCAGTAGGTCATAACAATAAAACTGACAATTGTCATACGACAGCTTAAAATGAATTTGCGGCATAGTATTAGGCGCAGTAGTAAAGGCAATAGTCAGCCGCTGAGTTTTGTCAGTGGTGTGGGAATAGAGCGTGTTTCCCTGATCAGTGGAAGGTGGCTTCACTGCGCCCTACCGCCAAGAAGAAGGGAGCCGAGACTCGATTGGACTTTCGCCCTATAAGTATTCTACCAACGTTGTCAAAAGTATTTGAGTATTTAATGGTGGACCAAATTTCCCGTCATGTACAGGAGAAGAACCTGCTTTATTCGCTTCAGCCTGGCTTAGGATTGGTCATAGCTGCTCAACGGCTGTGTTAAAAATCCTTGATGGCGTTCGTTCTTTTTTCGACAAAGGTTACCTTACGTTACTATGACTCCTTGACTTCTCCAAAGCCTTTGTCTTAAGCTCAAGCATTATTTTGGATTCAGCGAAAATTCTCTGAAACTTATGACGAGTTATCTAAAGAACAGATCTCAACGAGTTACAGTAGTGAATCAATCCTCACAACCAATGAAACTAGTTTCGGGTGTACCACAGGGCTCAATTCTAGGACCTATATTATTTGCCTTATTTCTTAATGACATCTTTTCGGTGTGTAAATTCGTTAGTATGCATGATTATGCTGACGATGTCCAGCTTTACTTGGTAAGTTCTTTCGAAAATGTTAATGATCTCTGAAAATCCTTAAGACTTTTTAAGGATGTACCAGTTTATTGCAAACACTGTATTCACTAGTTTTATACGTACATATGTATGTACTCTATGTGTTAAGTTCTTTATGGGGGAGTTCACGAGAAGCAACAACAATGCCTGTTCTAACTTTTCGGTTCACGAAATAATTAATCTGCGCGCTTTCGGTTCTACTTTGCAAGTGATTTCTTTATTTTTAATTTCATCTTATTTAGCCTACGACTTAAACTAACGGCTTAGAGTAGTTGTTAGTATCTATATAAGAAGTATGTGAGTTCAACGGCTTTAAGAGATTATGTGCGATAATAATGTATGTATGTATGTGTAAATATGTAAATAAGGTAAGTATAGAGTAAATAGGAGCGTTCCTTATCTCCCAGAAATAGTCAGAAAAAGTCCGAAGTAGTCAGATTTAGTCCAAAAAGCGTTCCTTAACTCGGAAATGACAGCAAAAATGAGAGAGCAACACCCAGTGAGAGTGACTCTTATCAGTCCGAAGTAGTCAGATTTAGTCAGAAGAATTTTTTCTGGCAAAATCCTGAAAAGTGTCAAACTTAGCTAAATTTAAATTAACGGAAATTAAAGAATACGCAAAAAGTGAGAATAATCTAAAAAGTAAAAGTGAATTGAAATTGGAAGGAGGCAAAAAATAATTGATATAGTAAGTGTTTATTGTGCTTGTGCTTGTGTGAATGTGTTTTGTACATACATTTCCATTCTTATTTGACGTTAGCTTTGTTGTTGCCATTCTTTGGACTAAAAATTTGGCTTTTTGCGTTCCTCTACTTTTTCTGTTATTCTCTTTTAGTGAGCGCATTTTGCTTACGCTCTGGCATTTTGACACTTTTCAGATTTTAGTCCAAAAAGATAAGGAATGAACCTAATAGGTAGTTGAATATAAATCGGGTAAGTATATATGTAAGTGATAAGTATGTTGACAATAGGTTTAATTCGTAAATGAGGTAAGTATAAATAATTTAGCTTCGCAACATATATTTGTGGCATCACCAACATTACGGCAGCACTATTCAGCGCCGTTGTAATGTTGGTAGCCCTGAAAGGAAACACGTTCCACAGATACATACGTTAACATAAAGAAACGAATGAAAATTTAATCGAACTCGTACTTTCATCCTGAACGGACACGCGATCAAATATATTGTACTAGCTTATACCCGCGGGTTTCACCCCGCGCTTTTATACAAATAGGAAAAATAATTTAATGATGTTAGATTTTATTTCTGTGCCCATTTCGTTATAGCTCGTTATTTTCTAAGCGAGTTAAGGTATTTAGGCCGTTTAAAACTATGAAATTATAAAATCTCCTCTCTCCTCCCTCTAAGTTTACCTTAAAAGGTTTCCAGGTATACGACGCGTGAACGTGAAACCTTCTTCGAGGTGCCACGGCGAGTTCTAATATTTCCAACTTAAATTTAGTAACCTGGCCTTGATAAAATACCACTTCTCATTACTGTAGCAAATGCCTCAAGAGAGCTTTAGATTATAACGTCGAACCCGGCTCTCCCTTTTCCATTTAATGAAATTTATTCTGTCTTCCACAAACACTTCCAGGGATATGTGGCAAGAAAAAGTAAATTTGTACTGGAAGTGCCACGCCCCTTTTTCTTATAACCCTAATCTTCTTCCATGAATTTAGAATTGCTTTTACATACCCCAGTACCAAGTCCCAGTACTCTACCATGAACACCTCTAGAGATAAGCAGTATAAAACAGTAAATTTGTACGGCAGGAACCATGTCCCCTTTTCGAATAACACAAATTCTTCTCTATGAGTATGGAATTAATTTTGTATACACATCTCGGTGCCAAGTTCCAGTCCTCTGCAATAAACACCTCCAGCATAGAAAAATCAATTTGCATGGGAGTTGCCACACCACCTTTTCCAATAACTCTCATTTTTCTCCATGAGTATGGTATTAGTTTCACATACATACATGCATACATATGTATTTCCATACCAAGCTTGAGTGCTTTAAACATTTGAAGAGATATGCAATATGAAATTTTCAGCCAGTATGGGAGGTGCTACGCCTCTTTTCCAAAAACGTCCATTTTTCTCCGTGAATATGAACATGATTTCACACAGTGTTGGCAAACTGTTAATCTGATTAACGATTAAAAATTAACGATTAAAATGTTAATCGCGTTTGACGATTAAAATTAATTAGTCGTAATCAACTGTACGATTAATGATAACATTTTTTTAATCGTTAATCGCTGGCTGCGATTACGTTTAATTAATTTAAAACATTAATCGTTAATCCAATTAAAAATAAAATCTGATTAATTTGTCTAGTTTGAAACCAAACACCAGTTATAGTAATTATTTTGTGTTTTACGCTTATAAAAAGCACGTAATATAAAAAAATAATTATTATTGTTATTAGTAATACATAAACTGGGAACTTTTACAAACCTAGTTTGTAAAACGTTTGTTGGTATACATATATCTTAATGAAAATGCACACCAAATTGCTTAGATTGACGAGGAAACCCGACTTAGCCATACTGGATTGCTTTGTGTGCACAGGAAAATTCCAGCATTACTTAATTAATCACCAAACCTTCTTGATAAAATTAAGAGTTAATGATTAAAAATTAATTTTTTAATCGCGGTTACGGTTAACTGTTTAGTCGGATTAAAATTAATCATGATTAACTGTAATCAGATTGAATTTAATCGAATTAACTAACTAATTAAAACATCAATCGATTAATGCCAACATTGATTTCACATACATATCACTATACCAAGTTTCAGTTCTCTCCCACAAATACTTCCAGAGATATGTATGTAATATGAAAATTCCAATTTGTATGGGAGGGGCCTTAAGCTATCGGACTTACTTTCAGTCTATTACCATCCTTCCGAAATCCGTAGTAAGTGTACTAAATTTCGTTCTGATCGGAAAACCGGTTAAGGAAGTAGCCTATTTTTCAATCCAGGTCATAAACCATCTTTGAGCAAAATTTAATTTTCAAACAGGTGGCAATTCTTAAAAAAGTAGCCTATTTTCCACTCTAGGTCATAAGCTATCTGTGTGCAAACTTTCATGCAAATCAGTTCTGTCATTTCCACGTATTAATTTAATTAAACTTTCCTAATACGTGATAACTCTTAAAATAGTAGCCTATTTTCCAACATAGGTCATAAGCTATCTCTGTGCGAAATGTCATGCAAAGCTGTTCAGTCGTTTCCGCGTATTAATTTGATTAAAACTTTTTTAACAGGTGGCAACTCTTCCAAAAAATTAGTCTATTTTCCACTGTAGGTCATAAGCTATCTGCTTGCAAAATTTCATGCAAATCCGTTCGGACTTTTCCGCGTATTAATTTAATTAAACTTTTTTAGCAGGTGGTAACTCTTAAAAAAGTAGCCTATTTTTCAACCTAGCTCATAAGCTATCTGTGTGAAAACTTCCCTGCAAATCAGTTCACTCATTTCCGCGTATTAATTAAATGAAACATTTCTAACAGGTGGCAACTCTTAAAAACAGTAGCCTACTTTCTAACCTAGGTTATAAGATATCTGTGTGCAAAATTTCATGAAAATCCGTTTAGTCGTTTCCGGGTATTAATTTAATTAAACTTTTTTAACAGGTGGCAACTCTTCCAAAAAATTAGCCTATTTTCCACTGTAAGTCACAAGCTATCTGCTTGCGAAATTTAATGCAAATCCATTCAGTCGTTTCCGCGTATTAATTTAATGAAACTTTTTTAACAGGTGGCAACTCTTAAGAAAAGTAGCCTATTTTCCAATCTAGGTCATAAGCTATCTGTGTTCAAATTTTCTTGCAAATCCATTCAGTCGTTTCCGCATATTAAATAAATGAAACTTTTTTCCAACCAATCTGGCCCATAAGCTATCTGCGTACAACATTTCATGCAAATCCGTGCAGTCGTTTCCGCGTGATGATTTCCCAAACATCCAAACATACAAACTTTCACATTTATAATATTTATAAGATTAAACATCAATTATTAAACTAATAAAAAAAAAGTATTTTATTCCAACCGAAAGTAGTATACGGGGTGTGAGGTTTATTATTGAATAGCCGTTCGGAATACGCGACGTTATATAAGCGATTGGTGTTGGTGCTGCAGCACGTAGCAGCACGGGAGTACCCCAAATATTGGCGTTACGGCGAGGGCCGACATAAGCATGCGTCGTGGGAATTCACCACGTAAGAAATAAATTTTAAGTGGTAAGCAAGCGAGCATAACATGGCGACCGTGGCTTGGGGCGGTGCGGCGGACCGCGGCAGCGTGAAGAAAAAATTATATAACTAAAACCAAAATTTTAATGGAAAACAAAAACTAAGAAAAATGGAAAATAAAACCAAAATATTTAATTACAAAACAAAAACGACTTATAAAACGAAAAAATTCAAAACGGTTGATATCGCATTGCATGGTGGCTCGTGGTGTTCGTGGTGTCGTGGTGTTCGTGGAGTGCGTGGTGCTCATGGCGTCCGTGGTAGTGGCTTAAAATAAAAGTTCCGGTTGGAAAAAGTTGACTGTACATCGAGAATCACGTCAGCGAACAGTTAGTGTACGGTAAAAGCAAAACCACGCCGGCGTACAGTTATTGGATAGCGGGACTCAATACCGCTACTCGTTCGACTTCAAAGCAACTCGCTACATTTTTGCTACGTTTTCAAGCCACGCCACTACCATCCCGTTACTACGTCTTGTAACAAAACTAAAATTTTTTCCACACCACCACCGGAACATAAAAACATCACCAATAACGATTGTAATTTTACCACCACCATCTATATGTATGAAAGCCATTAGACGGGCATGCGGCGGTCGCGTTTAGGCATACCACCAGCCAAACAGAGGTACACTGATAAATAGTGCAGTACCCCACGCGACCGTTCGCATAGCGGCATACTCGCGCTATATCTAGAGTATTAGGAGACCAACAACAAATTATAGTAACAAATTTGCAAATGAATTTTACGGGACTGCAGCGGGGGAAACGGAGTGTAAGATCCTCAAGTCTGCAATACAACAACCAACATTTTGAGACCGCGGCGTGGGATTGCGGCGAAAAGCGGGTACAGTCATGCAAGGAGTAAGGCAGCGTAGATTAAGTTTATATACTTACATATATTTTCTATATATATATTCTCATTATACCTCATTATATGCACTCAGTGCACTTTAACAGAAAAAATTTTTGTGAATTCAAATCCGAATTTGAAATGTGAATTTTCTTTTCAAAACAAAAATTAATTAAATCAAAAACTTCAATTTTCTTAAAACTTGATTTCTAAATGTAAGATTAAAACAATTTTTATAAGTATCCACCAAGGTATGCGCTAATCTCAGCCCAAGACTTTATTGCATTTTTATAATGCGTTTTTCTTTCAAATACAATTTAATAATTAATATATTGCGAAATTTCTAGATATATAAGCGATTCAACTCATTTCCATATCAAATACATACATATATAAAATCGATTTAATCCATTTTCATATCATATACATATATATAATCGATTTAAGCCATTTTCATATATATATAAGCGGTTTAACTTTTTCAAATTAGATATAAGTGATTCAATAATTTTCCATATTAGTATATACATAAGTTGACGTGAGTGACTCAGTGAATTTTCTTTTAATTTTTCGTAGAATATAAGTGATCAAAATTTTTTTCATATACAATTTTTCTTATTAGATCATAACAACACGCGACTTGAGCATAAACTTTTGCTACCAAATATTCATTCATAATTTTTTAAAAAAATATTAATATTATCACTTCGTACAATTCCTTTGCTGATTGAACAACTTTTTTATTAATTCCCACTAGGGTTACTTGCTACAAAAAAAAAAAAATTGTTCATTGAACTTTCATAGATTAAAGTCAGAGTGTGTAAATTTATGATTTTACCATACATATCGGTACATGTGTTACGAACCCTAAATTTCTTTAATAAGAACATTAAACATTTTTAAATGAAATTAAAATCTTTTGCTTTGCATGTGTGCTGCATGTAATACCTGATATTCCCACTGCATGGAAATACCTTTTTGCATGAAAACTTTCAGCTTGCACCCGATGACTGTTTGAGAAAAAGACATAAGTATTTTTCAAATTATAAAATTTTACGCTCATAATAGCATTTTTCGAAATTTTTTCCGCATGTTTCTAGTGAAGAACTTGCATAATTTAATTTTTGACAATTATATAAAAATATAGAATTTTTCTATTGCCTCGCGGGGTTGCCAAATGTCAGATTTTGACACAGTGTTCATAGATTTGCGTAATAATTTTTCAAAAGTTTGTAGGCGGGTTTTACAAAATCGCCCAATAACATCAAAACAAGAAAAGCTAAACGAATATAAAAGGTCTTTAGTGGAAGCGTATAATAATATATTAATACAAGTGAACTTACATTTCAAGCAGCGAGATAAGCCAGAGTCGGTAGTAGAAAATTTGCTACGGTGTAGAGAACAACTTCTTAAATGCTTTGAGAAAATTAATTGTAATATAAGAATACCAGAGAATTTCTCTGAGCTAATTGAAGAAGAAGTTTGTTACCGTGAGCAGAAGTTGAAGAATTTTCCGACGCAACTTCGACTGGCATAGTTAACAAAAGCAGTTCCTTGTCTATACGTGAAGATCTTTTAGTATTTCCAAGTTTACATAATATAAATTCATTTTCGAGCATTGACGACATTACAATGGCAACTTCCGAGCAAAAAAGATCTTTCTTAAGTTTGTGCGCCTCAATAATAAGAGAAAACTATAGTGGTGACCCGCTTTCACTCGCTTCCTTTATCGACAAAATAAATTTAATAGAAGAATTATCTGACGAAACACTAACTCCAACTTTTATTGCATTTGTTAAATCGAAACTCGAGGGTAAAGCTCGCGAATCTCTACCACCGCAAATAAATTCAGTTAGCGAGATTAAAGAAGCGCTGTGTAGGAAAATTAAACCGGACAACTCTAAAGTTGTCGCGGGAAAAATAGCAGCTTTAAAGATAAATAATAATAATTATGCGGAGTTTGCAAAACAAGTTGAAGAGTTGTCGGACTCGTTAGAACATTCACTGATCATCGAAGGGATGACGCAAGCGAAAGCCCATGAGATGGCAGTTGAGCAAACAGTTAACGTTTGTAGGCTCAACAGTCGATCGGACATGGTGAAATCTATTTTAGCATCGTCAACCTTCCATGATTCAAAAGACGTTGTTGCGAAGATGATAATAGAGCGCGATAATGAGGTAAAGGAGCGGCAGGTGTTAGCGTTTAGGTCTAGACCGATAAGAGCGACTAGTTTTCGAGGTAGCTTCCGAGGGCACAACAATTATAGATACAACAACAGCAATAATAGGTTCAATAACAACAATTTTGGTAGATACAGCAATAATGGTAACAATCGGTACAACAACACGGGTAGTAGGAGTAACAGTAGCAACTTCAATAATAATTCTACTAATAATAGAAATCGAAACAACAACAATAATAACAACAGACGTCCAAATGTTAGAAATAACGCTAATGTGCGTGCTTTAAACGCCAACGCCCCTCAGGCGCGAACACTGAGGGCAGAAGAATTGGACAATTAAATAATTTTTTTGCAACAAAAGGCATTTATTGCTTAAATTTGAATACCTCCGACTTTATCGAATTGAAACTTAATGGGTCAAACAAATTTTGTACGTTTTTAGTCGACACGCAAGTCGACATTTCTTTAATCAAATTTTCTAGCATTGATAAACATTTTTCTATAAATACGAACGATATAATTCACATTACCGGTGTCACTTCTGATACAGTTTCTACGTTAGGTACAATTACCATAAACTTGACTTTTACTGATTTTTACATTAAACATACGTTACATGTAGTAAACGATGACTTTAACATACCATCTGATAATATATTGGGTAAAGCTTTTCTAAAAAGTAACAAATGCGTTATTAGCTATGCAAGTAATTGTATTTCCTTCTGGGTAGGCAATGTAAAAGTCGCGATACCAATCCTACACGGAACCGAAAGCGACACTTGTATCATACCACCCAGATGCGAAGTTTATCGAATTTTCAATTTAGGTAATTTGCCAGATCCACTTTTTGTAGAAGCACAAGAAGTCGAACACGGTGTATTCACAGCAAGATGCATAGTTAATAGCAGTAACCCAATTATTAAAATTATAAATATCACAGATGAAGTAAAACATGTAAAGAATGTTACTATTCGGACTGAAAAACTTTCTGACTATTACGTTTATTCAGGTATTAAGACCAAGACTGAAGACTCCCGAACGAACGAATTAACAAATATTTTGAAAGACCAAATCCCTACAGAAGCTAACAGCAATTTACCTGACCTTTGCATAAAATATGCAGACATTTTCGCTCTTGACAACGACAAAATCACATTAAACAATTTTTATGAACAGAAACTTAGGTTGACTGACACTGACCTGGTATATGTAAAAAATTATCGTCTGCCATATTCCCAACGTGAAGAGATAACTCGCCAAGTTAATAAATTACTAGATAACGATTTAATTGAAGGAAGTTATTCCAATTACAATAGTCCTCTAATTTTGGTTCCTAAAAAGTCTACTAATGGTCAAAAAGCCAGGGACCGAACATAACAGTTATTGATGAAAACTGTCATGGAAAAATTCGCTATGAAGGAAATGTTCTACAACTAAGTGAAACATACCAATCGATTTCGTTTTGCACCGAGACTCAAATTTGAAAATAAATTTTTATTTGCAATTTTTATGCAAAATATAAAAAAATAACAATTATATTTGATTTTTATATTAGAAATCCAAAATAACAATTATTTTTGATTTTTATATTATATGGCTTAGATAACAGTTATTGAAGAGTTTTATTTATAAAAGTCATCAATAAAAATCAGTCAGTGGCTTTTACTTTTAAAAGTCATTAATATAAATCAGTGACCGACTTTTATTTTTTAAATCAATCGTATAAAAGTCATTAACATTTTTCGCAGTTAAGAAGGTGTTGGAAAACAAAAGTTTACTACGACTTATTCAAATGACTTTTATAAGTATGATTGAAAAAATAAAGATCAGTGACTGATTTTTATTTATGACTTTTATAAATAAAAGTCTTCGATAACTGTTATTTAAGACATATAATTTAAAAATCAAAAATAACTGTTATTTGCAGATTATTTAAATAAAAATCAAAATTAATTGTTATTTTCGATTTATAAAATAAAAGTCAGAAATAACGGTTATTTAAAGAGTAATTAAATAAAAATCAAAAAATAATTGTTAAAGAGTGATTTTTTTAATAAAAGTTGTAACTGTTACGGTCCCTGCAAAAAGCATATCGTATGTGCGTTGATTTCCGCGATATTTTGGACAATCTTGGCAGAGCTAAATATTTTTCTACTTTAGATCTTTTTTCCGGATTTCACCAAATCCCATTACATGAAGATTCACGTGATATAACTTCTTTTAGCACAGACCGTGGAGCATATCGATGGAAAGTATTGCCATTCGGTTTAAGTATAGCACCCAACTCATTCTCACGAATGTTGAGCAAAGCTTTTTCTGGTATTCCACAGAACGTAGCATTTTTATATGTAGATGACATTATTGTCATAAACTGTAGCGAAGCACATCACATTAAAAATTTAGCGAAAGTTTTTGAAACTTGTCGAAATTTCAATTTAAAACTAAATCCAAAAAATGCAATTTTCTCAGGCCCGAAGTAACGTTGTGAGGGCACAAATGCTCAGCAAAAGGTCTGCTGCCAGACGATTCGAAAATAGTTGCAATTAAAAAGTATACTAAACCTACTGACAAAGATGCAGTACGACGTTTTGTCGCATTTGCAAACTATTACCGAAGATTTATCCCCAATTTCGCCACTCTGGCAGCACCTTTGAACAAATTAAGTAGGAGAAGAGTAGATTTGTTTGGGATGAGAAATGTGATGAAGCTTTTCAAGCGTTACGATCAGCCTTAATGTCACCGAAATTGCTACAATATCCAGACTTTACAAAGCAATTTATTATTACAGTTGATGCTTCAAAGATAGGGTGTGGCGCTATACTTAGCCAAGAACAGCAAGGTTGCGATTTACCAATATGTTTTGCCTCAAAATCATTTAACAATGCAGAACAGAAAAAACCAATTATCGAATTAGAACTTCTAGCAATCTATTTTGCCATTAAACAATTTCGACAATACGTTTATGGAACACATTTCTTAGTAAAATCAGACCACAGACCATTAGTATACCTGTTCAATATGAAAGACCCCTCTTCAAAACTTTCAAGAATAAGATTAGAGCTAGCAGAGTACAATTTTACTATTGAGTACATTAAAGGGAAATTAAACGTAGGCGCAGACGCACTCTCACGTATAACGATAGACGAAATAAGGGAATCAACGAAAAATATTTTGGCAGTACAGACGAGATCAATGACTAGACGAGAAAACGACAAAATGACACAAAATAAAGATAATAACGAAGATGAAAAACAGATGATAAATTTTTGTATAACTTTTCAAAAAAGATACCGCGTATTAGATCAGAAATTACTTACGATAAAAATGATAAAATTAAAAATGTACGAATTTGTGCACATATTAAACATAAAAAACTCGAGTTACTTAATTATGTCTTTGCCAACGAAATAATGAATTTCGATAATTTACTTTCGAGGCTTGAAATTGAAGCCAGCAAACACAGAATTAAGGAGATTGAATGGCCAAAAGACAATGAATTTTTCCGTCATTTCACTATTGCTAGCTTAAAAAATCGCGGGAATATAATTTTAAAATCATTACAAATAATTTTAACAGATCCAGTCGAAACTGTGACTGCAAATGACAAAAAACTAAAACTAATGACTATTTATCACGACGACCCAATATCAGGAGGTCACTGTGGCATGAAAAAACTTTATGCGAAACTTAGAACAAAATATTATTGGAAAAATATGACGCGTGATGTCGCAAAATATGTTAAAAATTGTCAAAAATGTCTTTTAAATAAAGTAAAACCAAAAGTTAAAGAAAAACTTGTTCTAACCCCAACGCCGAATAAACCGTTTGATATTGTTGTTATCGATACAATAGGGCCCTTACCAGAATCGAAATATGGTAATAAGTTCGCAGTTACCATTATTTGCGATCTCTCAAAATATTTAGTTACTGTTCCTATACCAGATAAAAGTGCTAAAACTGTTGCATCAGCAATTTTTGAAAGTTTCATTTTAATATATGGCATTATGCACTCTATCAAATCCGATTTAGGGACTGAATATAAAAACGAACTTTTTTATGAATTAACCAAACTTTTAAAAATTAAACATGACTTTTCGACAGCACACCATCACGAAACTGTAGGTGCAATAGAACGAAATCATAGAGTATTTAATGAGTACTTACGAGCATTTTTAAATGAATCATATTCCGACTGGGATACATATTTAAAATATTTTACTTTTTTGCATAACACAACCTCAAACAGAGTTTTTGATAATAAATTTACTCCATTTGAACGGATTTTTGGTAAAAACGCTGTTTTACCAAACGAAGTACAAAAAGTTAAAATTTATCCAATTTACAACGTTGATAATTATGCAAAAGAAGTAAAATATCGTCTGCAAAAATCCCATGCACTCGCTAAAGAACTCGTAACAAAACATAACCTCCAATCGAAGCAGTCATTTGATAAAAATGCACGTCCTGTACTAATTGAAGAAAAAGATACGGTTTTAATACAAAAGGAACCTAGAGATAAACACAGCAATATATATCTGGGACCTTACACGGTACAGAAAGTAGACGGTGTAAATGTTACGGTTTTCGATAAAACTAAAAATAAATTTAAAACGGTTCACAAAAACCGAATTCAAAAGGTCACTTAACATATTTTTCTGAATTTTTAAACATGCAACTGCATATGCATTTTTCTATTTTGCGAAATTTCTCAATTTAACTAAATATGAATCTTTCACGTCACTTATACAAATATGATGTACTGCGTTATAATGTTACAATATTAAGCGACTTGATTTAAATGTGTTTATAAGCATGCGTGATAACTACCATTCTGTAAAACCAAAATAAGAAAACATGAAGTAATAAGTTTCAACAAATACATACATAAGTATTAATATATTAAATTACAAACTTTGGTTCGTAATTACTTAATTTACTCATTATGAAAAAAAGCGCATAACTAGACGTACATAACATGATATTAAACTTACAACAAAAAGAAGAAAAGCCTTATTTGATACTTGGTAGAAAAATACCTAAAACAAATATTAATTCCTATATAAGTTTCAAATATTCATGCAAATCATAAAAATGTAAAAGAAAAGAATTTTGTTAGAAATAGAATTAATATTAAGAAGAAGAGAAAATTTTAAAATTACATTGGTTTCTAAAAATTTGTAAATCAAAGTAGTATAATTCGTTAGTACAAAATTAGTATAATAACTTAGACGTGGAACATTTTTTTTTTTGAACTTCAAATTGATATGGACGAATGAGTTAAGGAGGGAAGGAAACAATCTTTCGATTACACATCTCATTCCTCCACATCAATTTGCCATCGCCTCTTGGAGCAATGGATTATTGTAAGCCTGATCACCTAACAATAATCCTTCCCAAGGAGGGTGATGTAGTGGCATCACCAACATTACGGCAGCACTATTCAGCGCCGTTGTAATGTTGGTAGCCCTGATAGGAAACACGTTCCACAGATACATACGTTAACATAAAGAAACGAATGAAAATTTAATCGAACTCGTACTTTCATCCTGAACGGACACGCGATCAAATATATTGTATTAAACATCAATTATTAAACTAATAAAAAAAAAAGTATTTTATTCCAACCGAAAGTAGTATACGGGGTGTGAGGTTTATTATTGAATAGCCGTTCTGAATACGCGACGTTATATAAGCGATTGGTGTTGGTGCTTCAGCACGCAGCAGCACGGGAGTACCCCAAATATTGGTGTTACGACGAGGGCCGACATAAGCATGCGTCGTGGGAATTCACCACGTAAGAAATAAATTTTAAGTGGTAAGCAAGCGAGCATAACACTTCAACCTTAGCCTCGCAAACGCTGGGCACCTAAGAAGGTAGTGTTGGGGTGATTCTACCTCGTCATCTTCCAGGCAAAAACGACACAAAGGGTCCGGTAGAATGTTCAGCCTTACTGCGTGGATACCGATAAGACAGTGACCCGTTAAAACCCCCACCAGAAGTGATAGCTGTGGCTTTGTGAGTGTGAGGAGTGCCCTCGACCGCCCCCGGTCCACCCTCGACCAAAAGGACCTTGCGATCGCGCATGTCATGGTATTCGCCCAGCGTTCGCTGAGCTGACATCAGGCCCATTTATCCAAGAGCGAACCGAAAGTGATCAATGGCACCCCCGCCGCTCTTTATTCGGTAATAACGTTTCACGGGTTCCTTCCCTGGCCAGCTCGTCAGCCACGCAGTTCCCCCCAATGTCGCTGTGTCCCGGAACCCCAATAAGCCTAATGCGGAAGTACTCCGACGCCGCCGAAAGAGAGAGAAGACATTCCTTAACCAGGTTAGAGCGCACCTCTAACGAACTCAAGGCCCTGATAGTCGCTTGGCTATCAGAATATACGCTCACTTCCCTGACGGTTATAACGCTCCTTAGCAGTGAATCCACCGCCTCCTTGATAGCAGCTACTTTCGCCTGGAATACACTGCAGAAGTCCGGGATCCTGAACTTAGTGCTGATGGAAAGCTCTCGACAGAAGACCCCTCCATCAACCCTGCCATCCAGTTTCGATCCATCCGTAAAGAAGTTCACCGCACCCCTCCTCCAGAAGTCCCGCCCGGCCCACTCATCCCTTGAGGGAAAGTGGACAGAGAAGAAGCTCCTAGGAGGCGTAACGGTGGTGCAGTAATCTGTGCGATCGGGGATGAAGTCGAAACCTCCTAGAACTCCAGAGTGTCCAGTCCCTAAGTTGGTCAACCAATCGGTTTCCCTGAGTCTAATAGCCTTTCGCGCCGCGACAACTCTGCCTGCAACGTCGACAGGCGCTACGTTTAGCATTGCGTTCAGTGCTAATGTGGGGGCGGTTCGCAGTGCCCCACTAATACCAATTAAATCATCCCGTTGTACGCGCTCCAGCTGCCTAGCTAGTATAGCCTTTTCCAGTGAGTTCCACCAGACTAGGGCCCCATAGAACATAATTGGCTTGACTACGGTCTCGTATAGCCAATAGACAACTTTAGGGGAGATGCCCCATCTCTTACCAATAGCTCCCCTACCTCAATACAAGGCCACTGATGCCTTTCTTGCCCTTTACTCGATGATTGGTACCCACAACAACTTCCTGTCCAGGATCAAGGCCAAGTACTTGACCCTGTCAGACAGTTGTAAGCGCAGAACTCCAACCGAGGGAAGAGCAGCGGCGGGGATTTTATATTTTTTTTGTGAATAAGAGCAGCTCTGTCTTACTGGGGTTTACGGCAATACCACTTTTGGCCGCGCAGTTAGTAACTATGTTAAGGTACTGTTGGGTCAGTTCATATAGAGTGTTCAGGTATTTACCTTTAACTAGGAGCGCCACATCGTCTGCATAGGCAATTACCCGAC
>NW_023459948.1:0-45359 GCF_013731165.1 Rhagoletis pomonella | reverse complement strand
TACGATAACTAGAGTAAAAATTGAGATATCTTAACGAAACTTGGTATATATAAATCGGACAATAACCACGCCTACCTCCCATATAACGGTAGTGAAGCATATTCACTCAAAATTGATATTTGCAATGATTTTGAGACGAAAAATAATATTATACATTTTTGAGAAATTTGCGTAGCCACGCCCACTTATGATTACATCTGTATATCTCAGTAACCGCTCCACCAATTTCCACCAAACTTGGCACGGTTATTGGTCAATGGCCTTATTATTATTAACCGACTTCCAAAAAAGGAGGAGGTTATCAGTTCGTCGGAATATTTTATTTTTTTTTTTGTATGTTACCGCATAACTTTGGACCACGTCAACCGATTTCGATAATTCTGCATCGGAAAGGTAGTGTCTCAGAGGTGGTCCCATACTAATCTGGTTGAGATCCGATCAGTGGATCATGAGATATATATATATATATATATTTTTTTTTATGGGAGTTGAAGTCGGTTTTTTTTTTGCTAAAAATTACTTGTTTTTATTTATTTTTTCTTCCGAAACGTTTTTTAATTGTAGCTATTTCTTGGTGAAAATGTTCGCCTCGTTCATCACTGAACTGACCCAAACTATGTGGGAAGAAGTCCAAATGCAAATGGATGAAATGAATTTTTATGGACATCTTAAAGCCCATTCCACCCTAAGCATTCAAAAATTCGTTAACAACCGTGACATATGTAGTCGTCGCTTCTGTGGTTTCCAACAAAATTATTGCATAGCGCTACAACTTCCATGCACGCTTTTCTACAGAGCTTAGCTTGTTCAAAAAGCTCACTTCGCTCATAATTTTACGATTTTTTTATTTTTGCTTCACATAATTTTGGGAATACCCCTTTAAGGTGACAAAAAGCGTTGCTATTTACATCTAATTTTTTTACAATTATGGGTATTCTCGGAGTCTTGCAAAGACCTTGCACGGTGACTGGATTGCACGAAAAAAACCGGTTTTCCTATGGGACAGCTTTTCAAACCGTGCAATCCGTGCACCGTGCAAGGGCTTTGCAAGACTGTGAGAATACCCCTATAGTTTCATATATCCTAGTTTTAAATGCAGTGGTAGTAGGACAACATTTTGAGCTTTAACAATGGGACGTTTAAAACGTTTTTCCTGCTTATTTGATCGGATCTTGGAACGGTCATACTTTGGGATCATAGAAAACGTAAAATTAAAAAAAAAGCGGGCAAGAAAACACATATGAGTTGTATAGCCAAAAATAATATTTTTGCAAAAATTTTGTTTTCATAAAAAGTTTAATAACTCAGTATACTTTCATCCGATTTAAAAAAAACACTAGTTTCACTCGCTATTAAATTTAGTTTTACAGCCAATTTAGGACTAGTGTGGTTTTCTTATAAAATAAAGCGTAAAAAGCTCACCAAAGTTGAAAAAAGGTAAAAAAAGGAAAAAAAGGTGTTTGATGTGTAAATACACACAGATCTCTTAACGTTTCGTTATTCACATATATATCGTTCGAAACTCGGTTCACAATGCACTAAGTTACAGGCTTATAAGTGCGCAAAAGTACGAAAACCCGGTTTATTAACGGTAAATTAAGATTTTGGGGGTGTTTGGCAAATTTATTATTTCGATTCTTGTTTTACTCGAAAAGACCTACCAGAAAATATACATAACTTCCCAGGTATTTTTTAGTGTAGCGCAGTGTAATTAGTTTGGCGAGAAATATTTTTCCCCTGTATATCCAGGGCTTATATATAATACCCTTTAACAACAATTTTCACAAAAACTACTTTCTGATATTAGAACCCATCTGCGACTTAATGTGAGCACTGCTTTCTATTCTTACAAGCGATATATGTACAAGGTCAGCATTAACATCACCGAAGACAGTTAAGTCTTAGATGGATTTTTATATCAGAATCTATTTTTTTTTTTCAGAATTGTAGACTGAAGCTAATACATACATATAAGCAGAGTTGGGCATTATTCGAATAAATTGTTATTTAGATAATTATTCGAATAAAATTTTATCCGTAATATAATTATTCGCAGATAACTTATTCACGAATAAATTATTCGTGAATAAATTGCTTGCGAATAATTTATTCGTTATTTTATTCGTTATTTTAAATAATGAATAAAAACTCATTTTTAATACATTGAGCCACCTTTTACTTTTATTTCTATTGTCAAGGATTGTAAGTTAGCTGAATTTTGTTTACTATTTTATCAAGAATACTAGCCCATTCCCTATGGTTTCGCGGCCCCTGATAAGATTTTTTGCGTTGGCCAATACAATAATAGCGTTGAAAACCAAATATGGGTAAAGTAAAAATTCGCACACATATTTCTGCCAAAAAAATAGCGCTCTGATGCTATATGCAAGAAAAAATTCCTTTCAATGTCATGAGCTTTACCTCCACTTGTGAGATCTTTTCTAAGCGTGCGTAATCTTCTTCTATGATCTTGCAACTACAACATTGGTCCGATGCGTCAACCTCTAGTCTTATGTCATGTAGGCCAACAAAAGTCCTTATAAGGATGCTGAAGAGCACAGATGTGCGTCCTCGGTGTAAAATTTGGCCATTGATATAGGAATTTGAAGGATGTGGTCGAAACTTTCCTTGCTGATTCGCCACTTTTAAAATATCCAAGAGCTGGTTTCCTTGAGTCTTACTGCTGCAGCAATGGCCGCCCGAGCAATTTCATCAAGCGGAGGTAGATGCAAGGTCGCATTTAGGGTATATGACGACGTGGGACATCGTAAATTCGTATAATATAAACATAAAAAACAAAGGAGTCCAGACATATGGGGTTTCTAGAGATTTCGACTGCAGCACCATTATGAATTGCAACCTGATTGTACAATAAGTAGGGATTTTCTAAATAACTCAACTGTAGCGCCACCTAGCGGGTCCATTTTTCGCATAAGTATTTTTCATCATGCAGGAAGAACACATTTTGAATTTGAACGAATCCGTTCATAAACAGGGCTTTTATAAATAACTCGGCTCCATCGCCACAAAGGAGTTTTCTAGTAGCCTTTAATAGGACTTAATGCGCATGGAATAACCTCCGAAAATTTGATTTAAATCTATCTAGGGGTTTGAGTTAAATCACAACAACGAAAACGGTTATCATTTTATACATAAATATATGTACATATCTATATACATAAATTACTTGTTTTATTATTATTTTATTCGTTATTCGAATAATTAATGAAGATAATAATTATTCGAATAACGAATAACATAATTTATCCGTCATTCGAATAATTTTTTTTTGAATAACCAAAATTATTTATTATTTACGGATAACAAGAAAAACAATTTATTCATTTGTTATTCGTCATTCGAATAAATTTTGCCCAACTCTGCATATAAGCCGTCGATATGCATATTTCGCGCTTATACTTCTGCTAAGTGTTTGGCCTAGCGTCCCCCATGATTTGTGGTGTGCATCTTGATGTTGTTACACAAAAGGAGGGACCTACAGTCCGGAGGATTAGCATTGCCTGCCGAGGGGCCACCGCTCTTTACAAAAACGTATTTCTATAATAAGGCTAAAATGCTATAACGTTTTTGGTTAAACTATCCGCACCGTACAGCAATAATTAATAACAAACAAAAATATTACAAATGTAGTTTCAAATCCAGGGAAATCTTACTTTGACTCGCCCTAAACCCATCTACCATGCGCAAGCAGCAAAAGAGTTACATGCCCCTATAATTCCGAAGCTCATCCTCGACCAAATAATTGACAAATCGTTTTATAAACATATTTTTATAATTTTTGGAATTTTCTATGCGCACTGCTAAGGCAGTGTCAGCGCATCATAGTAGAGTGGTCGTTTCTTCATGCCGAAACGAATGCATGACATCTCGACTTTTGCGCACTTGCACGCCCTACATATCGTCGCTACCATGTCAAACTATCGAATGTGCTAAAATTCTTTTTCATTTAGGATAAGTTGGCAAATCGTCGAATTTCTAGTCTTCTTAGAAGCAGAGGGTACTGGCTTTAACAAGGTGTCGAATCCCACACTTTTTCCTAATGATAACAAAATTGTTTTTCTTTGCTCTCGTGAAAAGTACCGATTTTCGCATTCGATAGTTTGACATGGTAGCGACGATATGTCACCACTTAATAAACACGTTCTACACATTTTCTGCCCGTTTTTTCTCAACTATACACTTCGGAAAATATTTCTGCAGTGCAGTATTGCATAAACGCTTATGATTCGATACAATTGCATGAATTGTAACACGAAATAATTCATTTTCAATTATTTCGTATTGAAATGATAAATAATTTTTATTTCCAAATCAAAAAAGTAAACAAACGGCAAGCGCCCTACAATGTTGGGCACTTCGATTCATTAAGCTTTTATGATTAGGCGAAAATATTGTTATGAATTGTAATGTACAGAGCTTCATTGAAATACATGTTTCGGCATAAAAGTTTCATACTTTAGTATGCCGAAACGATTACACTACTATGATTAGGCGCATAAAGTGCGGAGTGCCTAAGACTGTAAATTTAGCAAAGGAGTTACCTGTGTAGACATCTGTAAAACTTGATAACGAAAAGAAAATCTGATGATGCAATCTAAAAGCGAAAGTACACAACGCCCAATGCGTCACCGTCACCGTTATTGCTAGCGTCAATGGTCTTATGCGGCAAGTTACACACTATCCGTACACCATTGCGCCCGCAAAATCAAAAACTCACTGCTACTATTTGCAAAAATTGGGTTTTTACTTTTCTTTCATCCTATTTTACATTTCTTATTTAAATAAATCCAAAAATTTTCACAAACTTTAAAAATTTTAGTTCAAATATGTAAACAAAACACAGAATAGTTGTCACTTGACGCAGACGCATAAGCAAAGTTAAAAGTTGAGCTAATTTGTGCTCACCGTCACCGTCAGCTTTGTTCATGTAACTTACTTCATACAAATACACCAGTTCAACTTTTTTGACAACTGACGGTGATGGTGACGGTGGCGGTGACGCACTGGACGTTATGTACTTTCACTTTAAGAGCGTGTTGGATATGATATAAATTCTTAACCAATCTGTAATAATTATTTAGTGCGATCTGTTTTCTGAAAGCAGAATTTCCTTTCTTGCCAACTCAATAGAAATTATTGGTGTTATTTTGTAACACAATAATAGTTTGTCTGAATAATTTGCTCTGCTAGTGTAGGCATTTACAATGTCGCTTATATACGCAGACATGTGCCTATACTAAAAATTTAACCCTCAGGCTTTGTGTATTGTGTAAACAAATAATAAAAACGAAAACAGGAATTCCACTTCAAATACCAACACAGGTGCATATGTATGTACATACATTCATATATACATTTGTATGTATAAACATTTATATATGCATATCTTCAAAAGACGCCTGATTGTCTTCGCATGGCACTTTGAACGGACATTTAAAAATCAGGTCGCTTTTATTGAGGAATACATGGTTTACCAACAGTACAGTGTATACTAAAGTAAAAAAAAAACTAAGAAATTAACGCATTTCAATTCGATGGCGTCGATGAGAAAGCGATGAATTGATTGATAACAAACAAGTGAATCGTTGCAAACATACAAATGTACATACATAGATAAAAATGCACACAAATTACAAACATATGTTTTTATGTATGTACATATAGATAGATATTGTCCACAAATAAGAGCAGTGCGGTATTATGACTATTTTTTGGCTATTCGTCATTTGTTTATTTAATGCTTTTATTTTTTTTTATAAAAGTCTACAACTGTGTACAAAAATTCTAAAAATTAGCAAATTTTCACCAAAATTTCAAATTTTTTAACCAGAGTCTTTAGAAAACATCTTGGTAATTTAAATTCAAATTTTTGAGATTCTTTTGGTTAAAAGTGTTTCACGATTTTTCCATACAAAGTATGTTCGACAATTTTCTTTTATATGAAGGACACTGCAAGCAAAAAAAAAGTGACAAAAATAAACGGGATTTTTAGCAGCTTGAAACAAACACTTCATGAGACTAGAATTAAATGGGCCACAAAACTGCGTTCTGATTAAAGAGTTTGAAATTATGGTAAAAATTTGCAGAATTTTTATATTTATTGTACAAAGATCGAAATCTGGATTTATTTTGTAGACTAGCTAGACTTTAATAAAAAAATAATAGACATTAAATAAACAAAAGATAAATAGCCAAAACTATTTTGTACATATCGTCGCTACCATATCAAACTATCGAATGTGAAAATGGGTACTTTTCAGGAGAGCAAAAAACTGCATTTAGCACATTCTATAATTTGGCATGGTAGCGACGATATAGTACATACAAAAATACATAGTATGTATGTCCATAGTATATGGCAAAGTTACAAATATTTTCAGTTCGAAACACAAAGTATTGTTAATGTTGGAAAAAAGCCATGTAATAGATTTACTTGAGATTTGCTAGAGATTTGTGTCAAGCGTCAATTAGGCGACAAGCAACCAAAATTCCTACGAATGTTGTAAATTAGTTGATGTGTTGGCGTTAGCACAACTACATATTTATATTTTATATATTGAGCTAAATAATGAACACTCCATGCAAATTTTTAAGCAAAAAGAGGAAATGAAGTAGCGAAATTTGACGTGATAATCAATAGATGAAGGAAATTAAAAACACGCAGACACAAAGTTTTATTTTAATTATTAATTTTTTTGCAAAAACTCCCTCCCTATGTACTTTATCTTTTATAAAGGTTAGGTTAGGTTATTGTGGCTGGCTGACCGCCCCACATAGGCCAATAGGTCACTAGTGATGCCAGATGGAGATAGAGGTTCAGTTAAGTATATTCGAAGTATAAATCATTTAGGATGTCAACGCTTTTTGAGAACTTCTTCAAGATTATTAACTCCGAGATATTTCAATCGTGTTTTTGATACAGCAGGACAATGGCATATGATATATTTCTGTATAAAAGTGACCATTAATTTTTTCTACAGTCAATTGTTTAGGCTAAAAGCTAAAATAAATTAGAGAGGCTGTTTTCTTAAACGCCTTAATGCAAAACACAAGTGTCTTTTATTTGTGTAATATCACTTATGTACATATGTACTATGTATATCAATGTCGAATATGCGCAACCATGGAGAAATGTAAATTTTTATTAAATCTGCTTTGCCAAATTTAAATCCAAAGTATTTTAATAACTTTTTGTGTATATTAGAGTGGTTGAAGTTTTTTTTTTTGGAAATTCATAAACGCTACCTTAAATTCTTGTTATTTGTGATACAAAAAGAGAAACGATTTTTTTTATAAAAAAAAGTTTATAGGTCGCGCTGGTCGGTTTTTTATAAAAACGCTGATGTTCAAAAAAATTAACTTCAGATTTGTAATCAGCGGCCCCAAAAACTCCCAAGTGCCGGGTTTCGAACAAATTCAATCATTTTTTAAAAAGTTGATCGCCATTTTGGATCCGCCATTTTGAATTTTGAAAAACTGACTTCAGGTTCCTAATTAGCAACCCCAGTATAAACTTTTTAATCTAAGTATTCTCCTTTCGAAAGCATATTTTCGGGAACTAGGCCCATTCTAACTGTCCAAGACAGGTATGTAATTAAGGGAATATTCCCCAACAATACCAGAGTAATTACATGTAAAAACCACATTTTTAGCTGTATTTTAACATATAACGAAAATAAAAAAATTTAGAACATCAGCGTTTTTATAAAAAAACCTACCAGCACGACCTCTAAAAAAACTTTTCTTTTTCAAAATAAAAAAATACTTATCTCTTTTTTATCACAAATAACAATATATTGATGTAGCGTTTATTAATTTTTAAAAAGAGTGTTTTTTGAACCACTCTAGTGTATATACATACATACATATGTATATAAATATGGGCATACATACGCCATGCATAAATATGTAGGTATGTATGTACATATATACATAAATATGAAGCGCTGTCGACTACTCAATCGTATGGCTAGCTTTATGGGGGCGTCAAGTTCATAAAACTCAAAATATTCACCTATAACGGTTATTAACCTTTTTTTCTTGTTGAGTAACTGACGAAAAATTTTATGTCAATACAAAGTGACCCTAAATGTATAGTGCCAGTGAAAACATTGCAACTAAATCAGTGTATTGTAATTAGTCTCAATATCAGCTTTTTTAATTTTTGCTTTAACTTTGAAAATACAGACTTCAAAATTTTAACACCATTCTTATTATTTTAGTTGCGATCCCGTAGGAGTCTGGACTTGTCACAAATAGCCAGAATTAGTCCGGAAAACAGTACTGAAGATATTATAAATGTGTGTACTGGAGCGCTTTCTGATAAGTTCGAATTCGTACTGGTAATCGACAAAGCTTGTTAGGTTTTCTACTAAGCCTAGGGTTGAAAATTGGGGAAACGAACTCATATCGTTTTTTTATTACGAAAAAACCTCTAGGGTCTTCTGTTGGTATTGTTGCTTTCCCTAAACCTTTTTGCCATAAGACAAGAAGATTTGTGAAATTTGTTACTGTTAGTTAATTCTTTTGACAGGGTGAGAAATCCATCATCCCTTTTAAAATTTCGTGCGGAAGCGGTTTGTCTCCAAATTAAACTTTACAAGCGTTGACATAATAGGGGACGCTGAAAAGTTTTGAGCCTAAGGTATTACAATAGCTGATAGAAATGTATAAAAAATTATTTATATAGGAAGATTATCCTCTACTTCAATGCACTTCTTACATTTATCATAAAGGGCTTTAAACGAGCTTAGACGAGTACTGCCGCCTTCATTTCTTCTTCAAATTTAAGAACAGGAAGTAATCGCTGGGGGCCAAGTCATCTTTTAAAATATTTCCGTCACCTCTTCCGACATCTCTTCAAATATTTTCGGCGGCGTTCTTTGCCAGGAATTTCATTACAGCTCTGTGCAATTTCGTACAATGTGGCGGATGACTAACACATGGTGATGTTTACGGCTCAATTACTGAACGTGTAAATGATGTTTATAACTACTAAGTATCTTAGCAATTGGTGACACGCAGGACAATACATTAATGACCATGGGCATATATGCTAGCTTCTGGCAGCCCCAATTGTCCACCCCCCGACTCAGGAAACTTTACATTTTCTTCTTTTTATTTAATAGCGCTGTAACCGCGGATTTGGCCGAGTCCAAAAGAGCTCGCCAATCGTTTCTCTTCTGTGCTAACTGACGCCAATTGAAAATACCAAGTGAAGTCAAGTCCTTCTCCACCTGGAATTTCAAACGCAGTGAGGGCCTCCCTCTTCCTCTGCTACCACTATTGGGTTCCGAATTGAATACTTTCAGAGCTGGAGCGTCGGTGTCCATTCGAACAACATGCCCAAGCCAGGGTGCCCGCAGCTTTTTTATTCGCTGCACTATGTCTTTATAGTTGAGAAGCTCATACAGCTCCTCGGTCCATCATCGTCTTTATTCGCCACCGACATCGCAAAAAGGCCCATCAATCTTTCGCAGAATCTTTCTCCCGAAAACCAATCCGCCTCATCAGATGTATTCATTGTCTATGTCCTTTTCACTTCCAAGTATATCATCATATAACTTGTTTATACCTACGCGAAACCGCATTCACAAAAGGCCGACTTGATTCAACACTTATTTCTTACAAACGTTTATTCCTCAGTTATTATAGCGCAATCGATGCAACCGTATTCAAAAGTAAAAATAAGCTGTTGGTTTTATTCGACATTTGTTTAATAATAAATTTGCGCGTTGGACCGAAATGGAAGCGAACAGTAATACAAATTTATTATAATAATAATTCCAATTAAAAACGGGCTGTATAAAGAAACCCAGCCAAGTTTGACTTCGCGTTAAATGAATTATGTATTTATATTTGTTTTCTGACCGATGTGAGATATACAAAACCGATTTGAAAACAAATTCGGAAATGTAGGCAAAAGAAAAACTGCTCTTCGATTGCTTTCTGCAGCTGCACAGACCACATTCATACTTGTCATTATGCCTAATTGAGAAATATATAATATAGCAAGATTCTTGAACCAGTAGGCAACCGAAAACCTGAATGTAATTGAGTGTGCTGAGCATATAAAGCGAATCATAACAATAACAAAAGAACACAGGCAATACGGTGACAATCACTCTGTACAGCTTTTAAAATCAGAAACGAATACAACTGAATGCTTGGATATGGAATTACGCCTCTCGCGAATAGTTGATCGACAAAACATTGAGCAAATCACCCAGCCGCATCGCTGAGAGAATACTTGCACCGTTCTCTTTATATCCCATACCTAGATTCCACAATAACATCGTTGGAAATTTTTAAGCAAAAAATAAAACCGACTTCAATTCTCATAAAAAATTTTAAGATTAACGTTAATTTCTTCATGATCGAATGATTGGATTTAAACCAAACTACTATGTGACCACCTGTGAGGTAATACCTTTTTCTTTAAAAAAAGAATTATACGAGTCGTGGTCCAAAGTTATGCGGTAACATACACAAAAATATATATATATGTATATTATAAAATATTCCGACGAATTGACGAATTGAAGTCGTCGGTTAAAAACTAAAAGAGGAACTTTAGTTCTCGGTTAAAAAAAATTCTTACCAGCGCGGAAGAGAGATTTAAGCCAAATGCGAGAGATTTGGATGCGATTTTAGTAATTTCAGGAACATAGTAAAAGTTCTGTAACAAAACGTTAATTTTGTTATAAAATCATGTAAATTCTTTATAGTACGCTTCTGGCTAGGTCACCCAGTAAAATAAATTATGTAGCTGTATTTTCTATGTAGTTCAATACTCAATAACCCAAAGTGCGATATTCTATAAAAGATAAACTAAATAACTGACTGACTGCCAACAAAAAATCACAGGACATCCATAAAAATTGCCAATGGCGATGTCAATATTAGAGTTCCTGGGGTATTATTCGGTTCCGTTAACGATCCTAACTTAATAAACAAAATCAATGAAATCTGAGAGTTGGGCTTCGAAATCTCGAAAACTTATTTTAGCGTTTTTCCAAACTTCATATTTCTACTTTCTGAAAATCAATGTTTGTTTAAATAATTTTGTATGAAATTTCAAATGAAATAATGGGCAGAAAATTTCAATATTAAAAAGTTTGTTCGTTTTTAAAAGTGAGGATTTCAATGGGATTTTGTTGGGATCTGATTGAAATCCAAGGTGTCGAGGTCATGAAAATATATAACAAATCAGACAAAACAGATTTCGTGAAATCGCAGAAGAAAAGATCTAACCACCATTCCAGCATTGCGATTATGGCATTCCTATCGGCCATACAATCTGTAATACGTACATGCATACATACATACATTCGAATATGATTGTACTAACGCGCATATTTATTTAACCTAAAGAAACTATTAACAGTACAATAATTTGTTTTGTTTAACTCGAATATATTTATTTATTTTTAACGTTTGTTTTAAAATTTTTGTTTTAAGATGCATACATATTTTACTTACTTATTTTCACTGAGGTTTCCGCAACTTATGTCTATGTAGGCATACATACAGTCTGCGTCGAAAATATGCATACCCTGACGTTTTGAAAATTTCGATGAAAATTGCTTGCTTTTTCCTGACTCCTGTATCAAAAAAAAATATTATTGTGGTTTCTGCTGTTGAATGAACTATATGTTTATAAAAAAATAAGAAATATTTGGTATGGAATATATAAATAAATAAAGTCGTCAAAACGTCATACATATTTTTGCCGTTGACTGTATGTGTGAGAAAAAATTTTTATAAAAAAAATACTTATGCAAAAGTATAAACTTTACCTTAGCCTGAGTATTCAACTAAATTGTTGATTTTCATTTTAAGTTTAATGCACTATTTTATTAAGCCATTGTAAATTAGCACAAAATAATGCAAATAACTTTTCTTTTAAATTGAGGTACGTATTTAAGTTTTGCGCAAAATTTTACTACATACATACATACATAAGTACATATATGCAGATATTTTAAATATACGTTGAATGACTGAATGCGCGCAGCTACTTTATAAAATTTTTTAATATAAAAAGTATACTTGTTTTAACAAAAAAAATTAAAATATATAAAAACAAACAAAAAATTGTTAAATATTATTATTATTAGTAATATTATTTTTTATTTTTCATATTTTACTTCATTTAATATAATAAGTCATTTTGCATTGAATTATACTCGAATAAATGAAAACAACGAATATTGCTGCTATTATTTTATTTTGTTATACTATGCACACCCAAATCTGCTTGTGTAAATTCATGCATACTTACTACATACTTACATATATAAACACTTTGTTATTTACAATTACATACATTAATGATGAAACCGCGGCATCTTAATTTTGTAACCTAGTTTTTTTTTTTAATTAAATTTGTATTCAAATTTGCACAAAATAACCCCGTTTATGGCATTGAAATCTTTTGTAAGCTCTATATAGGACAATAAACTTATCTATTAATATATGTATTCATACATACTTATGTACGTATGTATGTATATACAAGTATACATACTTTTACTTGTACTTTCATTAAAAACTTACATGAATGCTCATAACCGCATGACTTATGGAAAAGAAAGTTAACATTTATCTCTGCAGGGTAAATATTAAAATAAGAAAAATTTTAATTATTCTACTTTAGCGGCACCCTGAAATTGTGCATATGGAAACTGTGCATACGAAATAATGCATATGAAAAAAACCGAAATAATGCATACGAAAAAAACCGAAATAATGCATATATGCACAGTTTCGGTTGAAAACCGCAATAATGCATATGAAAAACCCGAAATAATGCATACATGCACACTTTCGTTTGAAAACTGAAATAACGCATATGAGAAAAACGAAGTAATACATACATGCACAGTTTCGGTTCAAAACCGAAATAATGCATATGACAAAAACCGAAGTAATGCATACATGCACAGTTTCGACTCAAACCCGAAGTAATGCATATGACAAAAACCGAAATAGTGCATACATGAAAACGAACTTCTTTCTGAGTAGGCGGCCTTCGGTCGCGCTTAGGGATTATAACCCTTACTAAGTAGAATTCTCCTTTCTGTGTTGCCGCAAAAGGGGACCGGAAGTATTTTTGCGCAGAACTTCTTTCTGCGTAGGCGGCCTTCGGCCGCACTTAGGGATTATAACCCTTTCTAAGTAGAATTCTCCTTTCTGTGTTGCCGGAAAAGGGGGCCGGAAGTACTTTTGCGCAGAACTTCTTTCTGCGTAGGCGGCCTTCGGCCGCGCTTAGGGATTTTAACCCTTACTAAGTAGAATTCTCCTTTCTGTGTTGCCGGAAAAGGGGACCGGAAGTATTTTTGCGCAGAACTTCTTTCTGCGTAGGCGGCCTTCGGCCGCGCTTAAGGATTAAAACCCTTACTAAGTAGAAGTAAATAATTCATATTAGAAAAAACGAAATTATCCATATGCACACTTTCGTTAGAAAACCGAATTAATGCATATAACAAAAACCGAAATAATGCATGCATGCACAATTTCAGTTCAAAACCGAAATAATGCATATGGCAAAAACCGAAATAAAGCATACATGCATAGTTTCGGATGAAAACCGAAATAATGCATATGTGAAAGACGAAGGTATGCATACATGCACAGTTTCGGTTGAAAACCGAAATAATGCATATAACAAAAACCGAAATAATGCATGCATGCACAGTTTCGGTTGAAAACCGAAATAATGCATATGAAAAACCCGAAGTAATGCATACATGCACAGTTTCGGTTGAAAACCGAAATAATGCATATGAGAAAATACCGAAATTATGCATATGCATACTTTCGTTTTAAAAGCGAAATAATGCATATGAAAAAAAACGAAGTAATGCATACATGCACAGTTTCGGTTTAAAACCGAAATAATGCATATGGTAAAAACCGAAATAAAGCATACATGCACAGTTTCGGTTGAAACCGAAATAATGTCTAAATGCACAGTTTCCATATGCGCAATTTCGGTGCCCCTACTTTAGCATATATGTACATACATACATACGTACAAAAAATCATAATGGCGCTTGGCGCGTAATGCCGCTTATCCACTAAATGCATACCTACATACATAAATCCAAAATTTTCACAAAATAGCAAACAAAATTTTGGAATGGTATTGTAACTGAACTCATTGATTATACATATACCTATGCATAAATATGTATATACATTAGGGTGGTACAAAAAGAGTAAAGTCGGAATTTCAATGCTCTCACCCCTAGGATTGTTCTACGTCGAAAAAAATATACCCTTTATTTTTGCATTTTGAAATCAAAAACAATTTAGAGGTCACTCAAAGCGCTTAAAGTTTTCCATGTATTTTATTTGGGGAAAAAACAACTTTTGATAGAAATGGTATGGAATTCTTGAAAATTAATAGAGCAATCCTAGGGGGTGAGAGCATACAAATTCCGACTACACTTTTTCTGATGTATTTTTTGACCCACCCTAGTATACATATGTACTATGTATGCAGGATTCTATTACTACTACAACGTTTGTTTTTTACATTTACGGGCTAGTTTCGGGCAAATGAACGAAATGCTCTTATAAAAGTGAAGCATGCCCAAAACCTTGGGAATGCAAAAACCCATTTTCTTGTTAAATCAATAGTTCACTTATCAATCAAATAACAGCTAAATGTGCCTAGCTATATTAATTAGTTAAAATTTTAATGTTTATAATTCTTCTTCTTCGGGTAGTTTGACAGTTTTCACAACTATTTTTCCGGGCGATCTAGGGCTAATGAGAAAAAAAAATTACTATCTCGAAGTGGCTCGCAACAGTCCGAGAACCAACAATACAAAATTGGCAGTAACGGGTAACCGCTGGCGAGCTAAAAAAAAACAAACCTATTATTTTCTTACCATTTACAATTAACTTTACGCAATAGGGTAATCAATATTCTTTTTTTCTCCCTTCCTTGATGCATTACCTACTATCTGACGGATACGAGGTACCGCGCGCCAAGCGAGGATATGTATTAAGAGAAAATCCTAGCATTCATCTGAACGCGTAAATGCCTCATAACCACCTAAACCTCGTAAACTTACCTAATTTTGTATGTGAACCGATTTATTTACGAGGTTTACGCGGTTACAAGGCAGTTAAGTGTTAAATGAATTCCCATATTATGCTTGTTAAAAAACTCATAAAAATCCTATAAGAAAAAAAAACAAATATGTCTTATGAATTATAGCGTGGACTGTTTTAAAATTTATCTGCCAAATTAGAACAACTGTTTTTGAATATAGGCTTTAAAAAAATATTTAGGATAAATTATTAGATTAAGTTGTGACAAACTGTTTACTAAAAGTTCACATAATATTACATATATTATAATGTATTAGATAACTAAATAATTATAAAAGCTAAGGATTTGAAACCATAAGTGCGTAATAATATTGTCCGTAATTACTAATATATATATACAATAGGTTTTACATGCCTATGAAAACTTGTAAACTGCATACAACGATTATTAAACATACATACATGTGAGCATTTTGTGCTCTCAAAATTAAAATTTTCGTTTCATTGTTCTAAGAAAAATATTGAGTGGAGTTTTAGAAAGCGACTGTTGTAGTCTTGCAATGGGTTTGATGTTGTATAGTACACTGAAGTCAACGGTTATCACATCTAAATCGACCATGAATCGATGCGTGAACGAAGTAAGTTTGGTAAGTACTTGATATTGCATTATATATGTACATACATATTAGGGTGATCTCAAATAACTAATCTATCGAATATTACCTATTTACAGAGAAGAAAATTCTCCCATTTGGAAAATTTTTTTTTCTGAGTTTTCAAAAAATAGCTGGGTATGCAGTTACATAGCTTATGAAATTCTAGTAAAACAGGTGCAATTTATAAGCGGCTAAAAAATCGCGTAGATTTTTACTATTTTTTTTTTGCTGACGGCTTTTGTAGTTTTTTTTTTTATATAACAAGTGCAATTTATTAAAACTATCGTTAATTGTAATTTTTATTTTTTTCAAACTGTCTTACGCATTTTATTCTACAATAAATTTAAGTTTATATGGTAAAATGTGCAAGAAGTCGTCAGCAAAAATTAAAAATCAACGCGATTCTTTAGCCACTTAGAATTTCAGGTAACTGCATGCCCAAAATTTTTCTAAAAAATCAGATTAAATAGTTCAAAATTGTTATGACATAACACTTAGGGCCAGTTTCCAGTGCTAGTTTAGACTTAGATTACGTAAACTGCGTTTATATTGAACAGGTGGCTGGCATTTGATTGGCTAATCTTAATTTAAACTAGCCAGCCCTACCGTTTAAACTAAGTTTAAACCACAACCGTGCACCAAAAAACTGGCCTTTAATCAAGGTATTCTTACAGTTTCGTACGTTTTGATTAATCCTAGAAAATAAGATGACCTCATAAGAGTATTATTCCTTAGCAAAATTTGGCGCTTAATATTTTATTGGAAATTTTAATCATCTATTAGCCATTTTTTCACCATTGGTTCGAAAAGGACCGGTCTGGTGGGATTTTATAGGTTAAACTGTTGCAAAAAAGTTTACCACTCTTGTTTTCAAAATGGTGGACAATCTACAGCTCGGAAATCAAGTTTTCAGTATCAAAAATAATATACCAATATGCAAAAAATTTTAAGAACTTCGTAATTTAACATAACGGTAGATAAGACTATTACAAACATTTATTAATAGCGACTTAAATTACTCCAATAACTTAACTTTTTTATTTCTTTCAATTCAAATATAATACATGTATGTATAATGTGACCAACCGTACTTCTTCCGGAAGCACAGTACTTATTTTTGAGCCGTTGTACTTCGTACTTCGAAGTACAGTCAGATGTACTTCTTTGCAATATTTTGTTCTACCTTTTAAGTTAAGTTTTCTTTAACTGATTCTAAAAAGTTAGTCATCTCAGTTAAAAAGGGTACTCGTAGATCAACACACATGTAAATTATGACTGTCAATCACTTCACATCTGTAGCTGACAAATTTCATTGTGACTATTCAATCAATAAAAATGTGTTTAAAGGCCGGTCCACATAGCACTTTCGCGTTGATTTTGGCGTTGGCATTAGCGTTGGTTTGACAGAACGCACGTTAAAAGTATGCTTGCTACAATGAACGCTTGGCACCGAATGCCTTGGCCACTAAATTAACATACTAACCACAGATAAATTAATATTTCATATCAATAAATGCATGAGGAAAGTATATTTGGATTGTTCGCTCCTTCCAAGACTTGTATGGCCTAATTTTTGCAAAATAAAATAAAGAGATTTATGATGGGAGATTTTCAAACAAATTTTTGATTTATGAAGCATTCTTTATTTTTTATACTACTCGGCTTTCTCATGGAAATTTAATTTATATTTTTATAACTCCAGTCTACATACATATCGCGAACTTTCTTCAAAGGTGTACTAATTCAATATTTACCTTATCCTATCAATTTAACTGAATTAAGTTTTTAAAATAGTTCAAAAAATAAAAATTCGCTCAGAGCGAGAGAGTAACATTGAAAAGTACGGGATCGCTTTCTAGTAAAAAATGGTAACTTCTGTCAACTTAAACATAACCTCAAAATTTTGGCCTATTTTGTATGTAAACACACTCAGCTCTTACATGTAAATAACCAAAAACATTTTCAAATTCATTAGAATTCACTTAAACAAGTAATTAAATACTTTTCAACATGAATTAGCAGAGTGCACTTTTCTTTTGTTTACAATTTGGTTGGTTTCCAGTAAAATCTGACTGATTCTGAGTATTTCTGACTAGTCCGACCTCGTACGGGATCGCAACTAGTATTTCCCAAAGTATTTTCGACAGTAAACACCAGAATTGTAATATTTAAAATATTCCTCAAATATTCCCAGTAGCTAACTTTCTTAAACCTCTTTATTTTGATACCCATATTGCAATATTTAATTTATCTTATTAATTAAAATAAACAAAAATTTTCAAACAGGTGGCAACGTTTCCCAAAAAAATTTTCGGCTGTGAGCCTTTTGAAACCTCTTTATTTTGACAGCCATATTGCAATATTTAATGTATCTATCAATTTTAGCAAAACTGTAATTTTCAAACAGGTGGCAACTCTCTAATTTTTTTCTTCTTCTAGATTTTAAGTTAAACTTCAAGCAATACATCGGTGAAAACTGCTTTATATTTCTGTACAGACACACAGACAATCAAAATTTCTAAAAAATCTTAATTTGGTTTCTGTTGCTCTTATAAATACCGCCCATATTAATTTTTCTTTAATATCTATTATGTACAGACATCGGCCTGTAAAAATTTTATTATATGAATAGAATTTTGGAAAATGGGCACGACACCGCTTATGCTCGGTAAGCAATTTATCGATTTCTACCAAGCCCAGTTCATTTAAATATATCACTAAGTCTAATTGAGCATATTATCGAAAATGTTTGAAATCGGCTTCTCATGTACATAGTTTGAAGAAAGGTGAAAAAAAACTATATTTAATCCGCCCCATCTTATACTTCTTTCCTTGTTAATTAAAAAATTAACGTTGTTGGATTTGGTACACTGTCAACGTTGTTGTATATTCTGCTTTTACCATTTTTTCATTATTTTCATACAATTTTTTGTTCTCAGGTCCTGTACTTCTTTAAGCCATGAAATAGTTGGTCACATTATGTACAAACCTCATACCTTCTGTTCGCCCACCCATCAGCGCTAGGCACTCAACATTTCAATTCAAGTAGAAAGCAGCAATATTTAACTTTAAATGTAAAACTAATTCAAGAACGAATTAAATAAATTTATAATCTGAATTAGCATTGTGAACGCTTAACGCTGACGAGATCACATGATAAAATTAGTAGTAGCCTCATGGCTCTTTGGAATCTGCCTTATGGGCAGTTGCGCCGCCGCCACCGATTATTTTTAAAGTTGTCAACGCCGCCGCGGCAAAGTCTGTCGGCGTAAGCCTCTAATATGTATGTAGGGACTCCTATGTACTGTATTGAAAAAGAAAAATCATCTTATATATATTTCATTTCTTTATTATTGTAAAACATTTATTTAAACTTTTTCATATCATGTACATTTTTCATTGTATTAGTGTATATTTATCACGCACTTTAGAATGTTGTGGAACAATGATTAAATGCGTTTTGAAACATTCTCAAATTATTTTTGTCTATGATTAATTCAGTAGATTAGTATTTTTAGAAGTGACATCCCTTAATCCAATGTTTTTCCTTAAAATTAAACTTCTGAAAAATATATATGTACATTGGACTGCGCCTTATTTTGCAACTTTGTCCTACAAAGCAAGACTCCCCCCCAGAAATGTTCATTTGGTCATAAAAAATCGGATAACAGAAAGACTTGCCTCAAAGGCCCTAAAGTTCAGCAAATTCATGGAATTTTTGACCAAGTGGTCAAAATTGCCTATAAGTCAGTGGGAAATTTAATATATTTTAATGGCATTTGATGTAGTTTTTTCTCCCGATGTCAAAAATGGCAACAATATTTTTCAACTTTCGCAACTTTTAAAGTTATTGAGGTTTTTTTCCACGTAAAATTACAACTTTCTAGGATTTCAGAAGTTAAATTTTAGCCCAGTAAATTTAGATCAAATTGGTACGGAGAAAAAATGAAATTCTCTACAAATGTGTATACAGCCCTTTTGTTCGAAAAATTCAAAATAAGCTTGCAAATCGCACAAAACCCCCAAAAAACATAAAATCCAGGATGGCGGAATGTTCCCGTATGAAATTTAGGGGCAAGACTGTGGATCCATGATCTACGTGTCAAATTCGCTACTACATTTTTTTCTTCGTACCTACCCAACAAGTTCCATTATAACATATTAAATTTCCCACTGACTTATAGGCAATTTTAACTGCTTTGTGAAAAATTCCATAAGTTTGCTGAACTTTAGGGCCTTTGAGGCACGTCTTTCCGTTATCCGATTTTTTATGACCAAATGAACATTTCTGGGGGAGTCTTGCTTTCTTGCTTTGTAGGATTTGTAACATCAGTAATCCTAAAAAATTTTAATTTTACGTGCGAAAACCCTCAATAACTTTAAAAGTTGCGAAGGTTTAAAAATATTGTAGCCGTATTTGACATTGGGGGACAAAACAAGTTCAAGTTCCATTAAAAGATATTAAATTTCCCACTGACTTATAGGCAATTTTAACCACATTGTGAAAAATTGCATGAAAATCTGAACTTTAGGGGCGTTCAGACACGTCTTTCCGTTATCCGATTTTAAAAATTCTTCGCAGAGCTTGTTTTTATTACCAGATCAAATTTCTAGGGATCTTGCGTTGTAGCTTAACGAAAAATGTTCTCCATACAACTAAAGCGCAGTCTAATGTACATATATAGTTAAGGTATCCACACCTGCCAGGTTATCAGTTTTTTACTCGGTTTACAACAAAAATATAGAGAATAATAATTTTTAAACAGATACCCAGGCAGGTGTGAATACCCCAATTGTAGCAAAATATATGCATGTATGTATATGTATACAGACTGTGTAGATGACTTTAGTAGTGTAATAAACAATCTAAAACTTGGTAAAACAAAACAATAAAGTTAATTAATAAATAGCGCAATTGTCAACCTTTTTTAAGGCTGATTTGAATTGCTCACGACGTAATTGCACGAAAAAACATTGCTCACACCAGCCACGCTGGTGACGCCACGTAAACCAGTATTTTGAAAGTAAATTAATAAGTAACGTTCGCCATTTCGCATGTTGATGTCATCGGAGAAATCGAGGCGAATGTCTTCTTCATTCTGTAACTGCTGACGGCGCAAGCGTTCATGGTTGCGATGACGGTGCCGACCTGACCGATGCGTGCCGGGTGTTTCGAAGGTACCCTGCCTTGGTTCCGGCGACGATGGTGGTGACTCGGCTTGATTGACATACTCATACCCTATGTATTCACTCAGACTAGCAAAGTCTTCCCGATAAATACCGATCCAGTCGTGATTTCGTTCCTCAAAATCATTGGGCTTTAGATATTGCACTATGTTTTCCTCGCCGATTTGCCACTCAGCGATTTCTTTGAAAGTTACGCAAGTTGCTCGATAATTCGGATAAAGTTTAATACTGAATTCGCTGCTCACTGGTTTATGATCACTTATGTTATAGGCTGGATGTGACTTGTATGATCTTTGTTCGATGGCTAGTCTTTCATCGGGGCGTTTATTGAGCGGTTGCAAAGCATAGAGTATACGGTCCGTCCAAGCAGGTCGGCGCTTTAAATCGTAATTCGATGTACCTTCGTGAAATTTGAAAGTCGGTGGGAATGCAGGCAAGCGCTCATGCATTAGATGGAATGCTTTATGCAACTTAGTTCTCACATGCAACAACTGATCGCGTTGAATGAGTTCAGACATCACTTCCTCCTTTTTAACATTGGCCAAAACTTCAGCTGGACTGTCATCACCCATCAGACGAAAATTAAGATCGCCAAACCAAAAAACATAATCGTGGTCGTATATCTCGCGATAGTGTGGTACATGGTAGTGGTGATTTTCCATAATCTGCTCATAGTCTTCAATGCGTTCATCCAAATGGTGATCATGAGCAGCCAAGTGTGCCACAACAAAAGTTAAAGCGCAACCATATAACGAAAAGCGAATGCTCACTGCACCTTTGTTACCCCAAATACCGCCAAATCCCGTTCGGGTGAACTCGGGCTCAATATCTCGCATATGATGAACATGTGGCCGACGCACTAGCAATGTAAGTAATAAACCTTGCATTTGTTCAGTTTTTATGACCACATAGTCGAAATCCCGAAGTAGTTTTTTCACTTTGTGCGTCCACGGGTCTTCCTTGAATAGACCTAACATTTGTTGCTGTGGTTGTACGTTCACCTCCTGTAAGCCAATGGCGTAAATGTCAGGCAAAACTTGTTCCTTTTCGTCATCAACACCTTGAAGTCCCAATAGTGACCGCAAAGAAATATTATCCGGGAAACGAGTGCCCACATTCCAAGTTACCACATACACCGAAAATGTTTCCACATATAGTTGCTGTGGCAGCTGTTGCGAATCAGGTACCGACTCACGGACATCGCCTGCCTTTGCCGAGCTTGACATTATTGTTATATCACTGCTATGTAAACAAAAAACGATGACAGATTAATTATCAAGTGAAAAATTAACTTAATATCCTAAATTTTAGTAGATCTGCTTTGAAATTGCGTCAACACCTCGATTCACCTTCGTCTACACTATATTATAAGGAGGTGAGTAATATTTCTTGGTTGGGCGAAAAATAGGTTGCAAAAGCTGGTCAAAGCGCGGAATGTTGTTTTTGTTTAGATTGCTAGTGAAATGAAATCACGTACATATGTACAGACAAACATTAATAATAGTTTTGTTCGCAATACAAAAAAGGTTTACAAGTTTTACAAAACGTGCATAAAGAGAGCGCAGTTTGACATTTCATTTGTAGAGGATGTTGCAAATTTGTGATGGGAAGAACTTCGTTAAACCTAAAAATGTACAATCTTGTTGCGATTTGCTAATGAAAGAAGTTTGTACATATATATTTTATTACTTAGGTCAGTGTTTGGCAAATTTTTGTTTGGAAAATTAAATAATTACGAGCGAAATACACCACACAAGCGGTTTAACAAACCAACCGTTCCCACGACAGTCTGGTCTACGTAACCGGAACGACCCAGATTTATAACTGGTCAAGGACTGTCACTCCAGCAACACTCCCCATAAATTCTTTGGGAAATCTGTATGCTGATACAACAACCAAGCGAAATATCCGCTTAAGGAAAATTTGAACAAAAACCAAATTTTTTCGATTTTCTGACCGCCATGCGACATATTTTCGCAATTTTTTTTGTTTTTTTTTTTGCGTTTTAAGTTACTCTACTATTCCAAACGGCATGGCAAAGTCCTTTTCGCGAAAAACCAAGGCGTACTCAATACACCATGCCGAAAAACTGTTTATGTTTCTCTCTTTGGGAGAATTTAATCTCTGAATTTTGTTGCTTGCTCGTTTCTGACCTTTCTAAACGAACACAACTATTTTTTTTGTGACATACGAGACCGAAAATGTCAACATCAGCTGTTGAAAATGTAGGGTTGCTGTTAAATGAAAGTAACCGCTCTTAAAAGTTTCGAGTAACCAATACTTCATGGCATACCGGGATAAGATTTGTTCAAACAAATTTAAATGCCAATTTGTTTTACCCAAGGAATCATAAGGAGTAATTTATCTTGGAATAATGAAATATTGAATTGTCTTTGATAGCCTCGATATTGATCATGTGCTGTGTTTTTCGTACAAAATCAAATCGACACTACCGGAGCCACCTACATATTTGGAGCCCACCTCCATTAATAATTATGCGTTTTGTCGGCTTTTTAAATTTTATTATTTCGTGGGTTTTCTTATACCTAAATAATAATTAAAATAAAAATACGTTGTTTTATACAAGCGATATCAACAACATGCATGCGTCCTCCGAAAACATTAGTAGCACTCGTTTTGTATCGACCTTTCCAATGCAAAATTGTATTCTTCATTTTCGTCCACCGACATTTGACGCGTCAGCAATGCTAAAATGCTGTCTACTTGCAATTGTGTTATTTCAAAGTCACTTTTTGTACTCAGTTGGGGCGCCAGTTCGAATGGTATACCCTGAACATATGGGACTGGCGCCGTGGTATCACATCCGCTTGCCGCGCTTGATGTCGATGGATAAACAGGCGGTCCCGGAAATTTACCCATTCCAAACGTGGGTGGCATCGGTGGATACATCCCCATACCTTGTGTAGGTAGCCTAGCAGGATCGTTGTCAGAAGTCTTGCGTTCTACAAAAATGAAATCATCTCCACCTCCGCTTTCATTAGATTGCGTAGGATCCGCAGGACCTTGAATTACTTCTACTGGCGGTGAATCTGGCTTCTTCTTAGAGAAAAACGAAAGCATTTTATACTGAATCAAATAAGTATTGTACTGATTTCGCTTCTATTGACAATTTATTTTGCGTTTTTAGTTTAGTATTGCTCTATTTTTATTCTATTCTTTTGTTGACTCAGTACTGCTTAGGGTTGTCGATGTAAATTTTTCATGATGAGTTCACAATAGTCGCAGCATTTTATTTTTTCGTTTGATTTTTTCCTATTACTGGCAGTCTTCACAGGATAAAGTTTATTGCTGTCCAGCTGTCTTTTTGGTCGCTAGATATAAGTTATATCAGTGGCAATAATTAGGTGCAATCCCAAATTCCTCGGACTAAAACTACACCTTTTCTAACAGTATTTCAGAACAACACACACATATTTCGGTAAAAGCAAAATAAATTTCATAAAAGCATAAATGTATTTCATAAAAAACACAAATGTATTTCAGAAAAGCTCAAATGTATTTCAGAGAAGCTCATATGTATTTCAGAAAAAGCCAAATAAAATTCAGAAAAACACAAATGATTTTCAGAAAAACACAAATCGTCGCCTGCGTAAAAGATTGTCGTATGTTACGCAGGTACGTATGACGCTTACGACAATCTTTTACCCAGGCGTCGAAATGTATTTCAGAAAAGGGCAAATGTATTTCAGAAAAACACAAATGAATTTCATAAAAGCACAAGTGTATTCCAAAAACACTTGCCCTGAAAACCATTTGAACTTCCCTGAATTACAATTTTGTTTTTCTGAATTTCATTTGGCTTTTTCTGAAATACATTTGACCTTTTCTGAAAAACATTTGAGCGTTTCTGAAATACATTTGCCCTTTTCTGAAATACGTTTAAGGTTTTCTCAAATACATGTTACTTTTTCTGAAATTCATTTGGCGTTTTCAGAAATTTATTTGGCATTTTCTGAATTAATAATAATAATAGATTGGCGCTTACACATATGTTAGTGTTTGGCCGAGCTTCTCCTCCGATTTGTGGCGTGCGCCTTGATGTTGTCACACAAATGGGAGGGACCTACAGTTTTATGCCGACTCCGAACGGCGATTGTATTTTTATGAGAAGCTGTTTTTCGTGGCAGAAATACACTCGGAGGCATGATAAAAATATAGCTAGGTAGAACCGTTCTCTCAATTTGTCGGCCATGATTTCTTTTTAAAGTTTGCCAACATTTTAAAATCATATAAAAGTGAAAATAAAAAAATGAAATTGTTCGAAATCGTTGTTGCTTGAGATTGAAAATGAAAATGTGTGTGTGAGTTTGTGAGTAAATTTAAAAATTAAATTGTTTGGAAACGTCAATAATTTTAAAAGTGACTCTCAGCGGTTCTACCTTACTATATTTTTATCATGCTCGGAGGTTTGCCATTGCCTGCCGAGGGGCGATTAAGCCAAACAAGAAGGTTCAAGCCTTGCAGGCTCTTAAAAGTTTGAGAAAATCTGCATAAAGAGAGAAAAATACGCCAGAAACGGTTTTGGGTGAATCCTTACGTGAAATTTCTTTTTGCCTCCAAAATAAACGATGTTGCTACTCTGAAGAATTCTGCGAAATGAGAACATAGCTGTCAAACAACAAAAATTACAGTTGAAAGCAAGCGAGAGCTCGCATACCACAATAGAAACCAAGGCGAATTTATATAAGGTGGTGTTATTAGCTCAGCTGATTTTGTGTATGTGTTTCGCCGCACGGCTTCTGATATCAAATTGAAAAATTTTTTTGAATTTCTACACACACTTACAGATTTTGACAGTTTATGCCGCCAAAGCAAAAACAAAATACATGTAAATTTTTGTTTTTGCACTCCTGCTATCACCTTATATTAATTCGCCTTGATAGAAACCGTCTCAGTATTTGCTTTAACATAAAAAAATCAATAACGTTTCCGCCACGAAGTTTTCGTGCAAATGAAGATGTAGCTGTCACACTTGCAAATTGCCGGCAATAGATGGCAAGATATAAGCTCTGATATACATATATTACTCTTGGATAGTAATGAGCGGTCTCCATTGGCAAATTATATTCTGACATATGTATCAAGATATATATCCTGTGGAGACTGCCAGTTAATTAAAACTATTTTTTCCTAAATTAAGAAAAATTAGCGCTGTTGCATGCTTTAATATCTTGGAAAAAGAACAAAGTAGTGAACATGGTGGAATAAACAGTCGTGAATAAACGCACTATCAAATACAACCCTCATTGTGGTTACAAGAATTCACTGAACACACTTCCCGCAGCATCGAATTGAACAAATGTCAAACAATATAACTGCAGCAAAATATCCTTTGGAATAAATTGGTTATTGCAAGAAATCAGCAACGTTTTAGTGGCAAATTTGTAGCTAAAAGATAGTAGACATGTCGAAAGTGGTAGTGGATCCGAATTTGCCCATTATGGAGGTAATTCAAACTATGCTCTATTAGCTGAAATGTAGTGAAAGTTGTAAGTCCCAGTATGTAAATCCAGATGCTGGAACGCCATACAATTGCCCATGTGTATATATCCATAATTTGACTTTAACATAGAATATTTATAAACTTATGGTAATATAACGAATTTATTTTTACACAGCAAATTAAAACGCTTATTAAACCCCCGCCATCTGAAGAAGAAAAGATAACATTGCGTCCAGTGAATACAAAACATCCATATTATAAGCGGCCAGGTCGGGGTCATAATCATGACCTTTGCGATGCCTGCGAAGAAGGTGGGGATCTTCTGTGCTGCGATCGTTGTCCATCCAGCTTTCATTTGCAGTGTCAGTAAGTACACGTGTTAAATGTGTGCACATATGTACACCATTTGTTATAGCTAGAGCATTATTTCCCATAGCGATCCGCCATTAACGGAGGAAGATATACCGAGCGGACAGTGGTTATGTCATAACTGTCGCATGACACTCAAACCTACTCCACCATCTAAATCAAGCTCTGTTGAACGTGGCGTTTCTGGCACAACAGCTTCCGCACGCACAGATAATTCGCGGCCAAGTACCCCTTCAGTTTCGATTGAGACTGAATCGGCACCATTTAAATTTCGTAACTTACGAAAACGCAGCAGCAGCCGTGCATCGGTTTGTAGTGAAATTAGCACTACGGAAAAATATTTATCAAAATTACCAGTGGGAATACAAAGAGCACTGGATCCAAATAAAAAACCTACACCGCTAGATGAGCTCATCAAGGCTGCTAGTATATTAAATCCTAAACAATTTGAGCTACCGCGGGAGCTGGAAATTCATTCACAGTTTCCTGGAAATGATAAGGGTACATTTAAAACATTTGTCAATAGTGCTATATTTTTTGCATTATTAGTTTTTGCACTTGTTTCCAGTTGAACCGCTCCGCAAAAATGGAAATGGCAATAAAAAACCAAGTAATGTACGCCGTAATTCTAAACCATATGAGCTAGATCCACAAGGCCTGGTGCCATTACCAGCGAAGACTTGTTTTTACTGCCGCAAGTCATGTAAGAAAGCGCCACTTGTTGCATGTGACTACTGTCCATTATACTTTCATCAAGATTGTCTGAATCCACCGATGACTGCTCTGCCAACTGGCCTATGGATGTGCCCAAACCATGTGGAGAACTTCATTGTGAGACTATAAATTTCCATGAGACTGAAATTATAACCATATATACACATTTTTAGGACAATCATCTTGTGAGCAGTATTTCAGCCACTGAGCGCATTCGGCTGTGGGACAAATTTTCACAACCTTTCGACCATGAGTCGGTTAAAATGGAATTCTTTAGACGCGTACACATGCGTAATCCTCCCTTCCGCATCAAAGTGCCAATAAAATCGCGCGAAACCATTGAAATACCTCCGATGGTTAGGTATCACTACGAGAATCCCCCACCTCTCTTACCATCACTTCGTGAAACCTTACGATACGACATAGTCAAGCGGCGCAAGTGTCTTCCTAGTTCACCTGAAGTAATATCTAAAGAGAGCGTAGCTGAATCAGTTTTTAAGGATTTGGAAGCACTTCAAAGTGCCAAAGCCAAATTACGTGAAATTCAGAAAGAACTTGGTCAAATAGCTGACTTAAGCAGTAGCGAAGAAGAGGACGATGATAATAGGGAAAATACTGACGGCCAGAAACATACCGAGAAGGCGTCAAAATGTGGCCACAATATTGCTGATAAAGAGAAAGCAGAAGATGAAGAAAAAGGCAAGAAGGGCAAAGGTAACAAAAAACGTGCCAAGCGCGGGGAATCTGTAAAAAACAGCGTTTCAGACATACACATAAAAAGCGAAGAAGAAGTAAAAATCGATCAGGATGCAGAAAAATTATCCGTAAATCAATCTCAACAACCAGATGTGGATAAAATAAAAATCGAAGATGACGAAGAAACAGACGAAGATACTAAATACAACGTTGAAATAGATGCAGAGCTTCGTTATTTAGATGTGGACTTAATAAAGAAATTAGCATTTCAACGCGTACAACAACTTGTGCAAGAACATCCCGAAATTGTAGTTCAATATCAAAATCGCACGGCTGCAAAGCGTATCAGAGAACTTACCCAATCTGATCCACCTCAAATATTGCCATCGCAAATCCTCTCACCAGAAGATGTACGTCGACTATCGATCATGTTCACTGGCGAGACATCATCCATTTTGGCACAACATCAAACAGCTACAGACGACGATTTGCCGCAGTTGCATCCAGCACTAGCCACTGCTGCTGCCATTGTTGCTGCCGACGAAGAAGAGCAGAAGTACAAACCACGCATACGCACTGACGCCGAAAAAGCATACGAAATAGCAACGCGCCTTGAACTGAAGTTGATGCGCTGTAAAGTACGCGCACGTGCCGTTCTAACTCCGCTTGGCGATATACTTGAAGACAACCGCTGGTTTAGCAATTTGGAATTGCAATCTTCATTTTTCATGCGCTATCGCAATTTGCATATTGGATCTGGTCAGACTTCTGTTGATGTGAATCTTTCTCTCATCGGGCACTGTTGTCGTATTTCCCCAAAGCATGCCACAATTTTCTACGACGACTTCACCAAAACGTATGAACTTATCAACTACTCTGAGTATGGCACAGAAGTAAATGGACAGCTGTATTCATGCGACTTCACTGACCATGGACCTACGCCAGCCAAAAAACTTAAAAGCGAAGATGTAGAGTTACAGAAACGCGTCCAAGAGATTTTGGATAAACGACGTGGCATACAGCGACAACACTACATTGTTGACCGAAATTCAAGGTATGCATAAAATATATAGGAAATTTAAAAAGTTATTTCTATGAAATTTATACATGTTTGTTTCAGGATGGCACCACCAATGAAACCTGAATGCAAATGTACTTTTATCTCTGAGCCGCCGATGGTTGCTGGCGCTTGGGAAGGTACAGCTATCCTTACACATGGTACTTTAATACGTTTCGGGTGCTTGTCGTTTGTCTTCGCAATACCTGAAGTAGGAACAAGCAACAACGGTCAGGGTTAGTGTTATTATTGTACGTCGTTGGAGCGACAATTTGGTTAGCTGTAATAAGTTTTAATTTTGCAAGTGATTTTTTCATAAGTAATTACAGCATATTGCTTCCAACACGAAACAAGCGCTTATTTTAATCTAAAACATGAAGGGCATTTTTTCTGAAGTATCGGAACACACTTGGCAGACTAATTGATTTACATCTAATATTCGCACAAACATTTCGTGAGGCGTAAAGAAGGGGTAATTGTTTTTATCTACAAATATGTATGTATGTATTTATTTCTTAGTATAAAATTTAGTATTTTAAATAAAATAATACTCTGGCTCTTACATACCTACATATGTACATATTTCGATATGTGTAAATGCGTCGCTGGCTTGGGCAACATTTTCACATTACGTACATGTGTGGACTCGGCTAAGCGTTTACAACAACAAATATTTTACGAAATAGACGTTAATAAAGCTTAGTAAAAAAAAATATATTTCTATTATGACTACTTACTCTTGTATCCGATTTTAGAAAAATTATGATTTCATTTGAAATTCAAAGGCAATTTCATTTAACAGTTTGGCATAAATGCAGTTGGGCTCCAAATCTCAAATTAAAAAAAAATAAACATTGGAATCGATAGAGATGATTGAGCTGAGTATAACGGTATACTTCTTTTTTTGGGCAAACAACAACAAGAAGAATTATCAAAGGTTAAAGTTCAAAATAAGCAATTTTTGAAATCATTTATTTCTGATATGAAAGAAAAAGGTTCTCATAACATCTATTTCACGATCCAGAATTCTATCATTCTTGGTAAAAAGCGAACCGGTTCGGGCGAAACTCACGATAATGCAATATGTCTCCGACCAAGGCGAATTTATATAAGGTGGTGTTACTAGCTCAGCTGATTTTGTGTATGTGTTTCGCCGCACGGCTTCTGATATCAAATTGAAAAATTTTGTTTGAATTTCTACACACACTCCTACAGATTTTGACAGTTTATGCCGCCAAAGCAAAAACAAAATACATGTACATTTTTGTTTTTGTACTCCTGCTATCACCTTATATTAATTCGCCTTGTCTCCGACTTACCGCGAATATAAAAAATAAATGTAACACTGGCTACACACAACGAACATATCCGCGCACAAGCTCGGCTTGCGGTGCATGTTCGTCGTTTGTAGGGTGGTTCACGAGCATGCTCGCAAAATATCAAAAAATTTTGTTCGTCGTGTGTAGCCACTGTAAATGTTGAAATGGCAGCCCTGTTACTTTCGTTAACATTCCTTATCAATTTCAACGAAGCATTCAGCTGTTTCGATACACGCTGCCAGCTGCCAAAAGCTATGATAACCAATTTTGCAACAAGCTTTTTAGCATTAGTCGTTTCCATCGCAGTATCCAATAATATAAATTCTAATTAACACAAACTATAATACATATGAACAAATAGAATTAGACAGCAATATTTTGTTTCACTTGGTTTTCGCAATATATGTACATAAATACGTCGTGATGAGCGTGTAAAATGAATTCGTTGCGTAACCTCTTTAGCTTGAGGACACTTAATAGTGTGCGGCAACACGGCCAGAATGTCCTCTACAACATCGCACAGCCAGTGGACGGTGCTGTCACGGCTGCACCAGCACCAGAATGCAGTATTAACGATCAAAGAACTTGTGAACCGTTGAAAATACCAAAATCCATTCTCGATGCAACCACGTTTACAGGTAAAAAGTTTGGTGAATCCACCTTATCCTCATCTGGTTCGATTTCGCCAACGACCCTGAAACGCTTACGTTGCATGGAGCGGAAAGTTGAATTGGTTTATCGCTGCAAATTGTGCAACACACGAAACAGTAAACTGGTGTCACAAGCAGCGTACAGAAGCGGTGTGGTGATCCTCCAATGTGACGGCTGTTCTGTGAACCATTTAATAGCCGATCATTCTGGATGGTTTGCCAAAACCAAAGGCAAGAATTTTGATCAGGTACTAGCCGAGAGATGTGATCGCATCAAGATCATCAAGGTGAACGAAAAAGGGGAATTAATTTAACTGCCAACAACTAACTATGTACACTCTTGATTTTACTGTTCCGCACTGTCCCGCAAACTACTTTAATGATTGTCTTTTTGCGAAAGCACGGTCATGTAAAATTAACAACTGAATTTTGAAACCTTTTGTATATTTGTCAAAATTAGAATGGCAAATATGGATGACGCCTTCGTCGTCAAGAGCACAATTTCATTGAATATGCTGACAACACTCACGTGGCCGAAAAAGGTGGTGGAATCCGACTTTAAATTAGCTGAGCTTCACACACAACTCTCCAAATGGAATCAAATTGAACTACATATATATTACAGACATATGTATATTGTGATAATTGTCATAAACGCTTTAATTAACTTTAATTTGAATTATGAACAAGTGTGTAAACGTTGAGTTGTAGGATATTAATAATTACTGGTTTTATACGCCCCCAAACCAAGCCATAAAATAAAAAAACAACTGAAACAGGTCACACGAAAATAAGTCGTTTTATTTAACTGCGTAGTCAAATACGCGGTATGTGTAATTTATATTCAAATAACTTTTGGAACCAAAAACATTTAGGACGCTTTCATGCATATTATATTATTTTTTAATCGATGTTGTTTTTTACGTTTTTCGCATATCAGTGGCGTACGCGTAAATATAATGAACTATTAATAAGTACTCGAAGTGCTAAGTCTTCTATACATACATACGTAGTAATTGTATATACATACATACATATGTACCAGAGAGCATCCCAGCAAACATTTGGAGTCATAAATGAGTCTTTAAGGAGGCCTATTTCGGGGCTATTACGCTCATAATGAGCTCATTTAAGAGTCCGATATGAGTGTGTTTCCCTTCCTACGAATGTCGACTTATATGAGCTTACATTCATACATCAAATGAGCCTCAATATGAGTCATATTGGACTCTTATTGGCCTCATATACGGCTCATTTTGGACTCTTTTAAAACAAGTTTTGGCCTCATATATGACTCTTTTTGAGACCCCTATCGGCCTCATAAATTGCTACATTCGGACTCTTATTTTAGGTTGCTCTTTGAGTCTTATTCAACTCACTACATTTGCAAAGGCATTCCGCAAAAAGTCCTTGCAAATAACATACATACATTCTTACATGCATATACACATTCCAACATGCATTCAATAGCAGCAGCTGAAGCAAAATTTTGTTCATTTTTTGTTTTCTAATTATTTTCAATTTCTGTATAAACAAGTTTAGATATAAATTTCAAATCTTTATTGTTTTTATATTGGCACAAGTTGCTGGCTCATAACTTGGCTCATATATGAATGCTAAAAGATTCATATAAGAGTAAAAAATTGTTTGTTTTTGAAACTCATATTTTTTTACCTACCTAGGACACCTTTCGGACTCATATATTCTGAACGCTCAGAATATGTTTGCGGGGTACATATCTTTTAACAATACAAATTTTTTGATAATCTATTTCAATTCACTTAGATGCATGTAAAAAGAAAGGTCCTGTTGAGTTCGAAAAGAAATCAGGAAGGCAATTGAGCTCAATGTAATGTATAATATTAGGATATTAAATTTAAGTATGTACTAGAGTCCAGCGCAAGTGTATTTGCCGCATTTCATTCAATACGTACTCCTTGCATTGTACTCTACTCCCAACACCTTGTTACTCTTTTTCCGCATACATACCAAGAATGATAGAATACAAGATTGCGCCAATGAGAGAGGATTTTTGAGCGTAATTTTTGCGTGACGTCATCTTGGTGCAATTGCGAGAGAAATGCCAAAACGGTTATTAAAATATGTAAACAATGCAGAAAAATGTGTTAATTTTAATATTACATGGCCCAATTTTGCAGGAATCAATAAATATACAAAGATTGATTAATTAGGAATACGTACTAATAACTTTGGACATGTAGCCCTTCTAGGTAACTAAAACATAATTTATAGCTGAACTTTTAAATGCATAATAATTTGGCGACGGTTTTTTATTAGGTACGTAACAGCGCGGTAAGATACAGCTTGAATTAGCGCCTGGCGACCTTATCCACTGGTGCTTTAGCTCATACCAGCACTAAAAATATTATTTTCAATATCTTCACTAGTGAAGTGCTTCATGCATTTCCTCGCCGGCAGAACTGCTTCCACTTTTCCGAAAAAAAACTTACATCGCACGCTTTCCTTTTGTTTTCACTATTACACTTTGCCACGGCGCACTTCATTTTGCTTTGTAATGTCTCAATAATTATTTAAAACCACGCAGAAAAACTAACGCACATATATTAAAATTGGTATTTGGTTTTTTCGTATGCTCACAATCAACAATTGCACCAAGATGACGTCACGCACACAGCTGATTCAGTCAAAATCGCAAAGAGCGGATTAGCGGTACCGCGATTGGCGCAATCTCTATTTCACGTGATTGTGAACAGTAATATTAGTGATGTGCGTTATGGTGATTGCGATTTCTTATCACCGGCGGGTGAAATATCCCTCATCGCTATTTATTTTGAAAAAAATCTTTGGAAATGCAATTTACCTAATGGCGATTCTGCAGAAATAGAAGTAATCGAGCAATTCGGGGGTTGAAAGTAAAAAAATGTATGTAAATTCCATGCGTTGAAATTATAAATTCCCCTTGAGGATTTTCATTTTATCGATAGTGATCTCATTTTATGTCCATTAATATGAACTGACCTATATAGTGTATTAATGTTTTATCATTATTGTCTTCATCTTTGACAAAATTACACGGTCACCCGGTATATATTTTATTTTTTTAAAGAAGTCACATGAAAGGGAGTCGCCCTGTCTGAAACCCCGTTTTGTGTCGAACGGCTCGGAGAGGTCTTTCCCAATTCTGACGGAGCTGGTGGTATTGCTCAACGTCATTTTACACAGCCGTATGAGTTTTGAGGGGATGCCAAATTCAGACATAGCGGCGTATAGGCAACTCCTTTTAAGGCCCGTTTACATACAACTTTGGCGTTGCGTTGGCGTTGGCGTCGCTTCGACAGCTGACTATGAATACATGTATTTATATGAAAGTCTCCATATAACCAAAGTTGGGCAACGCCAACGCCAACACAACGCAGGAAGATGGCCAACTCTCAACTTTTCGCGCGCGTCGTTCGTCAGCTGTTCTAAATAATCAAAATTATGTGATTTAATTTTAATTTTTAATCAAATGCGGGCAAGAAATATAGTTTTTAATGCAATTATTGATGTAAAAATTTTGATTTATCAGCCGCTAGTATGTTAATTTAGTGACCAAAGTATTCTGTGCTAAGCGTTCATTGTAGCAAGCACGGGCGTTACGCGCGCCGCTGTCAAAGCGACGCCAGCGCCAACGCAACGCCAAAGTTGTATGTGGACGGGCCTTTAGTGCTGTCAAAAGCGGCTTTAACTCTCCGTCAGACACATGTTTCGATTGGCACATTCGGTACGCATGAGTCTGGCTGGACCCACATGCAAATTGTATGAATTTATATAGAAATTATGTGCAACATTTGTTCAATTAAACTTATTTATTGTATGTTATTCAAATATTTACTTAATTTAAGGGCTTTCTTTTTTATTTTATTATTTAAATACACTGGCGATCAAAACCGGGTGCATGTTCGACATTTTATTACTTACAGTAACATAACTTTTTTAATAATAAGCGGATTGCTTTGAAATTTTCAGCAATTTTTCCTTATTATCTAGGGTATAAAGCCCAGTAAACAGAAAAATTAACAAGTGATTCACAGCAAAAACGCAAGGCAACTATCTTCACTCAGTTTTGAACTTTTAGGAGGTATATATCAAGAGGATTGTGGAGACTCCTTTGCTTTTAATAGCGATTTTCATACGTCCGGGAATGCTCTCTACTGAGTTTTCTATGATTTCGCTTGGAATATTACCCCATTATAATTTTGCTCACCTCCAAAGCTCTTTCATGTTACTGGAGCTCGCTTGTGCTATGCTAATCCTCTCTTGACCACAGCGCTCAATTTTTCGATAGCTTTGAGGTCTGGGATTTGTGCTGGCCACCATGTTACATGTTTTTCTTTGTATGGTGTTTTTGAAGATGTTGATAAGGTGTTTCCCAAAAATATGCCTTTTTATCGTTTTGGAAACAATTAATTTTCGTTCCATCGGACCATATTACCCCTTTTAAGTGCAAAATCTCCAATTCTCGTGACTTTTACAAAATTTAAGTGGCAGCTTAATGGCGTGGGATGTTTTGCTTGCTGGCATTTAGTGTCTTGGGTTAATATAAAAGGTATAATGAACATATCCTCCAAACAAATTTGCCGGACTTTGTAGACAAAAGCGCAAACCCTGCGGAAGAAGTTGTTTGCCAGCAGGACGGAGATCCAAAGGATTCTGAAAATATTCGACACCGCCGGCTGCTTGGGAAAAATTTTCTTGTAATGAAGTGGTCAGCACAAATCCCAGACCTCAACACCATCGCAAAATTGAGCGCTGTGGTCAAGAGAGGATTAGCATAGCACAAGCGAGCTCCGAGTAACATCATTTTAGGTAACAAGTAATTTTTTGAAAAAAAACCAACTTCAATTCTCATTTAAAAAACTACATATACTAGTGAACCCGCATGACGTGAAAACGCCAACATTTAATTAAACTATTTAAACAGGTGAAACCCTATTCAATAACCTCTAAAAATATTCCTAATGATTAATCTAAACCATTTCTCAGTGGTGCTTTTAAAGTTTACGACATACAACAATATGACACTTACGACACCGTTGTGAACCCCCCAATAATTTCTTGTAACTCTTTCATTTGACATCCATCGCTCATATTTCATATAACTTGGGTATAAAATAGCTCAATTAGACTTCTTAAATAGGTGGCAACCCTATCCAAGATATTTCCAAACTACTACCTTCTTAAACCTCTTTTATATGACACCCATATAGCGATACCTTATTCACTTGCCAAATTCCTTTACATAATTAAAATTGAATAATTTTTTTTTACATGTGGCAACCCTCCTATACATAGTTAAGTTATAAAACCTTTTCAAAACCATTTCGATTGCTACCCATATTTAATAATTGATTTAACTTATTAATTAATTTGAGCTCAATTTCTTAACAGGTGGAAACTTTTTTCGAAAAAGTAAAACCTTCTTGAACATCCACACCCTAAGCCCTTTAATTTGGTACCTCAGTTTTGAAAATCGAACGGAGGGTGCGGATCTGAGGGCATTGATTAGTAAATAACTTGAGTAAAATTATTTAACAGGTGGCAACCCCTTTCGAAAAAATTAAACCAGTTTGCACATCTACAGGCCAAGCGCTCATGATCCACTGATCGGATCTTAACCAGATTAGTATGGGACCACCTCTGAGGTACTACCTTTCCGATGCAAAAAGAATTATCGGTTGACGTGGTCCAAAGTTATGCGGTAAGATACATAAAAAAAATATTCCGACGAACTGATAACCTCCTCCTTTTTTGGAAGTCGGTTAAAAATGCAAATCATCTCTTGCCATGCTAATTCAAAAATTCAAAATAAAACTTTGAAAAACGGTTGCATTCCTTCATTTTAGGTAAAAATTACATAGGAATATATGAGGGTCCAGCCAGACCTATGTGTTACGAATGTGATGTATTAATCAACATCTCTATATATCTAGCTTTATATATATGATACCAACACGATTTTTTACAGATTGGTAATTCACTAAACTTTAGTAAGCTACCTGAAATTTCAAGCCTCTAGCTATATTTAAAGTACCCTTTTTTGTAATTTGAAAAGGGAAAAGGCCTGGCTGGACTCATGTGTCAGACGAAGGGTTAAAGTCGACAAATAGGTGGTGAGTGTCGATCTTTTTCTCGCGGGTCTTTTCGAAGATTTGGCGTATTGTAAATACCTGGTCTATGGTGGATTTTCCAGGTCTAAAGCCACACTGATAAGGCCCAATCAGTTCATTGACGGTGGGCTTCAGTCTTTCACACAATACGCTCGATAATACCTTGTAACCTATGCTTAGAAGGCTGATCCCGCGGTAGTTGGCGCGAATGGCGGGGTCACCTTTCTTGTAGATTGGCCAGAGCATACTTAAATTCCAGTCGTCGGGCATGCGTTAATCTGACCATATTCTGCAAAAGAGTTGATGCATGCACCTTATCAACTCCTCGCCGCCGTACTTGAATAGCTCAGCTGGCAGGCTGTCAGCTCCAGCAGCTTTGTTGTTTTTCAGCCGCCTTATTGCTATACGTACCTCGTCATAGTCAGGCGGTGGAACGTCGACTCCGTCATCGTCGACTGCGGGCTCGGGTTCTTCTTCTCCACAACTTTCCGTGCTGCTACCATTTAGTAGGGCGGAAGTGTTCCCTCCATAATTCAAGTACGCTCTGGACATCAGTTACTAGGTCGCCATTATTGTTCTTACAGGAATACGCCCCGGTCTTAAAACCTTCCGTAAGTCGCCTAACTCTCTGGTAAAATTTTCGGGCATTCTTCCTGTCGGCCAGCATTTCAAGCTCTTCGCACTCACGTATTTCGACCTCTCTCTTATTGCGGCAAATACGTCTCGCTTCCCTCTTCAGATCCCTATAGCGGTCCCACATAGCGCGCGTTGCGTCCGATCGCAGAGTGGACCTGTAGGCGGCATCATTTTTATCTGCAGCTTCCTGACACTCCTCATCGTACCAGTTGTTCTTTCGGGCTCGCTGAAATCCGACTACTTCTTCGGCGGCGGTACTTAATGAGCGGGAAATGTGGTTCCACTGCTCGCATATGTCGGTTTGTTGAAGTGTGCTCTCCGAGAGCAGGTGTGAGAGTCGAGTAGCGAAAGCGCTGCTGTCTGTTGTGATTGCAGCTTTTCGACGTTAAGCTTTCCTTGCATATTTGGGCGCACATTTTTTGCTGCACAGAGGCGGGTGTGCGTATCTTGGCTGCAACAAGATAGTGGTCCGAGTCCAGCCCGTTTTAAATTTGAATTATTATTAAAATAAATTTGGGTTATTGTTCGCTTACATTTCGGTCAATCGCGCAATTCCATTATTAAAGAAGTATCGAAATAAAACCAATTTTGTATATTTTTGAATACGGTTTCAGCGAGTGCGCCCCAAGGACACAGGTATAAACGCTTAAAATAATTATGTGTTAAGTCAAATTGGTTTTTTCTTAATGCAGTTGTGTGTTTTGTGGATCAAATCCTTTGTTGGACTATTCGGGGACTCAGGTATAATACCTTGTGAATTCTATAATAACACACTTTTCACTTAATATGTAAAAAAGCATATTGTAAATTACTTCTTGTTACAGATGGGAAACATGTAGATGAAATTGACGACCAAGTCGAACCGGACTTGCTGTATGATGATAGTTGCACGGATAAAATAATAAGTGTTTACAATAATATATGTTGGTTGACTGTGCATTTTAGAAACGAAATTATTTTTTAAATCGTCAGAATAAGAAAACCCCTCCATATAATCGTCAGATTATGGAACAGGACGACCAGGTCATCGGGATGAACCTTCTGTATGAAAATCTGACGCGCTCGAGTAAATCCAAATGCCGTTTTTTTTGCATCTTCAAGAAGCACCACGAGCTTCCGTCACATCTGAATCTTCAGATTATTGAATGGGAGGCCCATTTAATATCCCTTGTGAATATTTGACGCGCTCGAGTAAATTTTTTTGTCACCCATTTTTGACCCTTCCGTACGCCCAACCCCACCATGCAAATCAATATCTGACGCGCTTAAGTAAATCCATGTACATACCTGTTTTTTTTTTTTTTTTGGAAGCCTGTAGATCCTTACCACCACTGGAAGGAAAAACATCACACGACCTTTTTTGCTTCCCATCCATTATATAATCTTCGAAATCCAATAAGTCAAAATGACGCTCGAGTAAATCCCGATTTAGCAATTTTTAAAACATGTTATAAAATTTATACATACTTTGATTTTAGTACAAGTATTACAATTCTAAATGTGTTGTTTTATTTGTTTCAATAAGTATTGATTAAAGTTTTTTTTACCTATTTTTCGTAAATCGTCATAAAAACAAAATATTATACTCTATTAAAATATTACTTTCAAATTTTATTTGCTTAATAATATATGTAGAAATCTTGTTTTTTAATTCGATTTCCTATATTCTTCAATATAAACTCAATAGTTTTGAATTCATGAAGATAAAGAGCATTTATGAATCCATACATACATACATCCATAAAGACTGTTAGTTTTAAATTTGTTTATCATATTTTAGATAAATATGTACATATTCAATATACTAGATCGTATCACTATATATGTACAATAGGGTGGTCCTTAAACGTAGGGAGCAAATTTTTACATCAGATTTCCTAAGCCTCAACCTCTACGTCGATGCTACTATAGTCGAAGATATCACATATAAATTTTTAAGACGTGTCGCACAAGGGGCAAAATTAATTTTTTTGGTCTAATACCCAAAATCTATGCTATCGTTACCGAAGGTATTACATATAAATTTTGGTCCCGATTGAATTCGGTTAAGGCTTGGAGCACAGGGGACGAAGTTCAGATTACCCTATGACGACGTCTTAGCGGTCTTCAATCGGGACTAAAATTTATATGTGATATCCTCGACTTTAGTAGTATCGCCTTAATCGGCTCAAATCGGGACCAAAATGTATTATATGTAATATCTTCGTTATGGTAGTACTGTTTTTGGGTATTATATGAAAAATAATAATTTTTGAGTCTCCATAGAAGAATCTGAGGAGAGACTCGGCCAAACACTAACATATGTGTAAGCGCCGATCTATTATTATTATTATTATTATAGAAGAATCTGAGCCTTTCACCATATGCGACACGCCTTAACCGTCTCCAATAGGGACCAAGATTTATATGTGATATCTATGATAGTGGTGTTACCGATTGAAGTCATTCATTTGAGTTTTAAGGACCACCTAATGTACATACATACATAGTATGTATGGGGACTAAAAAAATAAAATATATTATTCCATTTGAAAATTATGTATGTATTAATTTGAGTTTGCTATGATAGAGCACATTAGGGGTATTCCCAAAGTATGCAAAACCCTTTTCTAATGGGTAAACTTTGCAACCCGTGCACGAGTTTTGCAAGACTTAGAGTACACCCCCATTATGTAATGTAGAAAAAACCTTTACAACGCCTAGTATTCGTAAAAATTTTAAGTATAAAATCGTTGTCGCTTGTACAGTGTGGTTAAAAAGTTTACATCGTCACCCTCAACGCACAAGGTCCTATATAAAAAATTTGAAACTCGAAAAACTTTTTAAATACCACGTATATGGAACTGCTCTAAAGATGAAAATAAATCTCATATGTTTTAAGATATGGATTTAAATTTCGGTGTAGGTGTGAAAGTCAACTAACGGAATGTTTAGAAAACCATGTTTCCGAAATTTTTAAATACGACCTTTTGCTTTGATGATCACGATATGTATATTCTAGAAAAACTCCCTTGTGAGTGTCTAATGTTTACCTAGATCATGATTTAATTTTTTCGACACCAACACCAGGAAAAATTAAATACAGAAATTCAATTACCAGCTGATTATTTTCGGTTTTATGTTTTTAATTATTATTTAATGTGCATAAGTTTGCCTTTAATTATTCTTAAGATTATATTTAATACATAAGTTCTAAGTACAATCTTATACTAAAAACCTAATTTTATCATTGAGATTAACTAATTTAATGTGATTTTTTTCGCAGCGTACATACATATATATCGCTCGTTTACTAGTAAAGTGGTTTACAAGTTTGTGTTTTTAACAATGTTTTTGGCCTCTTCTGCTCTTAATCTTTGTTTAAGCACTATAAACTGGAAACAATCTGATAATTTTTTAACGAATTTTCGTAATCTCTTGTTGATTTGGAGTCAAATTGATTTCGGCACTTTGTCACATTGGTCTAAACAAAAAATTGAACTAAGATGATACAGGACCGAAGACAGTTTGGGATCAAATTAAATTTGACAGTGGATGACAGCGATTCGCCACAATAAACAAATATCTTATCCTGTCGGAGACAGCAAACAAAAAGAAAAAACTTCGCTATGACTAAGATAAGGACCATAATCTCGCTTTTTAGTAATATATTTAATATTTAAGTCATCTCCCTTGGATTTTCTAGCAAACGAGCTTAATGTATTTATGCCAAATAATAAGTTAATATGAAGTTGTTATAATACTTGAGAAACAAACAACTTTGAACAATCTCTTTCGTGGTAACTTTATACAAAAAAGGCCTTTTAAATAAAATGATAAAACGCAACTAAAAAGAAGCCTAAAGTATGGGTGCATTCGAAAACGTCCAAAATACTAAGTATTCGTTTTTTTTTTCTTTGTAAGCCTCGGCAGATTGTAATGCCAAATGTGCGCAACCACGATTAATCATAATTTTCAACTAGGTTTAGAAATAAAATAGACTGATTCTTTGTTTTTTGACGTTTTCGAATGCGCCCTATTTGTGAACTTTTTCTTCAATTTTAAAACTTTGCATTGCATTAATACTACTAACGTTAGTCAACGTTACTATGTGATTAATTTCATCATGTTAAGTAATTATATAGTTACAGTCCATATGGAGCCCCCCTAATTTCGTGCAAATTTCAAATACATGTATATACGTAACTACTTAAGCATGCATAGTTAGGTTAGTTAGAAGAATATTGTTATTGCAATGGTTACATACTATGTCTACTGCCGTTTGCAAAACCTTTACAGGTTTATGTATGTGGATCAGTAACTTTGACGTACACGAGAGTTGGGCCGATTATGTCGTCGCTTATGCAAATACAGACCTGCCGCTTGCGCAAACGCCGAACCACATATTTTACAAACATAACGTTTGATAGCGTCATGTATTTGTTTGTGATTTTGTAGATTTTTAAGCGATTTAAATGATTTGCCGCAAATTTCGCATTTAAACTCTTCATCGCTGTAGTGCTGCCGGGCATGTTCCATCATAGAGTGACGCGCAGTAAATAAACGCCCACAATGTGGGTAATCACAACGGTATGAACGATCGCTGGCGTTTGTGTGTTGTGCACGATGAGAATTGAGATAAACCATATTCGCAAATGATTTCCCACAGATGTCACATGAATAGCATCCATCATAGTCATTATTTTCCATTTTCATCAGAGAATTACCGTCTTCACTACCCAAAGGCGGAATGTTAGCCAATGAAGGCAGTAATAATTCATCATTATGCCTTCGCATATGTTCATCGTACACTTCTTTGGTACGAAAACTGGCCGTGCATAAATCACACCAATATTTGACTTCTTTATGTGTCGGTGCATGTATTTGTTTGTGTTGATTTAGCTGATCGACATCTGAAAAGCTAACAGGACAAACGTTACATGCATAACTACCTTCAGGCTGATGAGTGCTAAGGTGAACTTCTAATTCTCGTGGCGATTGCACTATTACTGGACAAAAATCACATTTGAATGGCGCGATATCAGCATCCATAAAAAGCATTTGATCATAGTAGGTGTAGCTGGGTACAAATACTTTATTATTTTGCTCGCAGAGCAGACGTTCCTGTTTTTGCTTGGAATAGTCGAAACGTAATTGCGAAATACGCTTTGATATTTGTATGGTGGATACGTCAATCATCTTTTGCAATTCAGTTGCCATTTGCTGCAACGCCTCTCCGCGCTTTTCCTTACTGCGATAATCGATGTTGTATTTGTTATAAAAGCATGGATACTGCTCAACCATTGATAACAGTTTAGTAGTAGAAACATCATTCCACAATGCAGAGTAGCGACGTCTGTATACAGTCTCCTGAAACAATAATTAAAAGTGATGGGAATAGTTTTCCTCATACATACATGCATCACAGCTGTAAAGAATTGCAATCAATTTGGATGGCAATCGAAAAATTTACTTCACATTTTATATTTCTTGTAAATGATAGTAAATTGTAATTTTTACCGTCATTGATATAGAAGATACAGAAGAGTAAAATCAAATGTGCCTGTCATTTGATATGTTCATTGGACAATTTAAATGTTGTTGTTGTTGTAGCAGCATACAAGCTCCCCAAAGAGTTTTTGGGGAGTGTTGCTGGAGTGACAGTCCTTGGCCAAATATAAATCTGGGTCGTTCCGGTTACGTAGACCCGACTGTTGTAATGCATTAATGGTATTTAAAGCAATAATGTTAATGTAAAATGTTAATGCATTAATTTATGAAATTTAATGCAAATGAATATTTCATTGCATTAATTCTGAAAAATGTAATGCTAATGAAATTTTTTTTCCATTAAATTATCCAAGCTAATGTTAATGAAAAATTTTTAATGCACTAAAATGTTTAATACCTTTGCTCGTTTTCATTATTAAAAACCATTAAATTTTTTTCTAGTGAATTATAAATAACCTCTTTTGGAAGGACTTGGAATAATTACTAACAGTTTTTTTCAGCTTCATTATATTTATTTGTATTTGTAGAAAAATTCTTCTAAACATTGTTAGCCATTTTATGAAAATAAAAACCAATGTGCACGCAACTCAGGGTGCTTTTGTAGATTTTTTTATGTTGATTGTTGATGCATACCGATTACATATATTATGAGCCAAAAACGGACAGATAGCCAATTTAGCAGCGCATGTACACGACTGAGGACCTACTCTGATCTAAATTAATCAATAAGCCGTTTTTTGGTTCCATTTGCCAATGTGTTTTTACATATTTAACGACAAATGCCATTGAACTTGACATAGTGAAAACCAGCCTTAACGTCAGCAAAAAATTATTACTTCAAAATTAAATTAGTTAATGGGTTTTTAATGCTTATTATAATTTTGATGCAATAAAATATTGCAAAAGCATTCATTTAAACATTTTAATGTTAATACAAAAAAAAAATCATTAGCACTATTTCTTCGGAATTAATGCATTGAAATTTTCATTTACATTAAATATCAAAAATTACTGCATTAATTTTTTCCATTTACATTAAAATGCTATGCATTTAAATTACGCCCACTTTCCACTTTCAAAAAAACGCGTAAAAACGTATGGTGCGTTGCTTTAAAACGTTGCACGGTGGATTTTGTATTCTAGCAGCTGAAGGAACGTATACTAAAAATTTTAGACTTGTGCTCGCGATTTAAAAATAAAAAAAAATTTCACCATAAAATTCGAAGTTTCTGAGAATTGCCCATATACATAGGATTGCGAATGATACTCTAGCGCCGAGCCGTTGAAGGGCTCTGGGCAAATAAACGTGAAACAAATATTAGTATCGATATCGTATTAAGTCCCATCAATATTCTTATTAAGTCCCATCAAAAAACATCTTGTGGTTTAAAGAATAAAGGGAATGGTCCATTATACTAAAGCCAGCCTTCCGACATAAGCTATTATTCGATACGAACACAGATATGATATCCATACATAAATATGCATCTACATAGTTAGGGTCATTCCACAGTGACGTTTCAAGTGGCTAAAAATTTTCGTTTTAGAATTTGTTTCCGAAGGTTTTGCGCTTTACTTCCATATAAAAATAAATGGTTTATTCGCTATATGAAAGCCAATGTGACAAGGAAAATTCCAAAAAAATCAACGGTAATTTGCATAATTGCAGGGTTGCATAATCAGTACTTTTAGTTGCAGTTGAATTTCTTATGCAACTTTTTTAACTCATTATGAAATTAGTGAAGCAAAAAATAAAAAAAAAGCTAACACCTAATTCCTCACAAGGAACAGCTCAACCCCCGATTTCCCATGTAAACTGAAATTCCCAACAAAAAACGGCTCTTTTCCCAGATTCCCCACGCAATCTGAAATTCCCGGCAAATCGGGGAAGTCCCCACGAATT
>NW_023459947.1:0-45380 GCF_013731165.1 Rhagoletis pomonella | reverse complement strand
GCAGACTTTGCTTTGAAAAAAAGTTAAGCTTTCTGTCATTAGTAGTCGAAAATCGATAATGAAGATTTTGTCTAACATATTGAACAATATCTGGTGGGTTTGCCTTATTTTTGTTTAGTTTATTTGGTTAAAATCTAATTTTGTATCTTCAGGCGAATGCCAAAAAGTTCTTTCGCTACCCAAACAAGAGCTTCCAGAAGGGCTATTGTAGGACGTACTTCTGTAGGTCTTTTGAAGAAGTTCTTTTAAAGCTGTTTTTAGTTCATAAAAATCATACTTCTTTATGGAATTTAAATATTTAAGGTTCAGATCAAAAATATTTTATTGAGACTTTAAAGGCTTACTGAATCCTATTTGTAATACTAAATAATATAAATATATACTTAAGTACATTCGCGTAAAGTGTAAATAGGAAATCCCTTTCAGTCCTTATTGGGTAAGTCTTTTAGAATGACTTCACTTCAGACAGCCTACCTTAACTAGACAGTGCACAGTGAGGCAAAAAAGGCTGCTGTGAACAAATCAATTTTGAGAGCCCAAATATGAACCGATTTCAAGTTTTTTTTTTTAATAAAGATAATTAAATTTCGCGTCGATCTATCTATGGCGATTTTTCAAATAAGCTCTGGTTTTTTCTTTATATATGTTGAAAAAAAAAATAAAATAAAAATTCACGTTTGAATGCTTCCACTTTTTTGGAAAATACTTGAAATTAATTTCAAATGCCTGCAATTATTTAAAAAACTATTCAAAAACATTTTTCCATAAGAAACATTTAATTAACAAACATTTTCAATTTGCCATCTCTACTGATATATATTTTGAAAGCCGTTTTTTTCTAATCGAAAAACTCTAGAACAGCTGTACCGATATTTTTGAAATTTTGGACATCGACTCTAGACCCTCAACGGATGATAATAGACGAAGAATAATTAAGAGTTTTCGATTAGAAGAAAGCGAAAAAACGGCTTTCAAAATATATATTTGTCTAGATAACGAATGAATAAATTTTTTAATTAAATGTATCCTATGGAAAAATGCTTATGGATATTTTTTTAAAGAATTGTATACATTTGAAATTAATTTCAAGTATTTTCCAAAAAAGTGGAAGCATTCAAACGTGATTTTTTTTTTCAACATAAATAAATAAATAACCAGAGCTTTTTAAAAAATCGCCACGTATACATCGACGAGAAATTTTATTAAAAAAAAAGAAACATGAAATCGGTTCATATTTGGGCTCTCAAAATTCATTTGTCCACAACAACCTTTTTGGCCTCACTGTGCAGCGCACGAAGATGCTCCAGTTTTTCAAAAATTAATATTAGAGGCGCGTTTGCTATACAAGTTACTCCTGGTTTATTTGTAAAATGTTGTGGTATGTATAATGTAACCAACTATTTCATAGCTCAAAGAAGTACAGCTGATTATGGAATTTCGAATGCAGCTAACTTCGATCCCTGAGAGTTCAGGTTTTGTTCAGAAGTGCGAGCCAAAATGTTTCCATCTTAGCCTCGCGAAGGTTGGACAGTCTAAAAGAAAGTGTGGAGATGATTCCATTTCATCTTCATGACAGCTGATAAAAAAGTATCAGTTGAAATTCTAGTCTCACCGCCTGAATAATAATCGTACACTGGCCTGTCAGAACCCCTATCACTAGGCCTTGAGAGGTCATGTGTTTTAAAGTGCCCTATAAAAATATTTGCTGCAGCAGAGAAACGTCTTTTTTTCCTTTTTTATGTCACAAAAGGACCCGGTTTCCCTTAGCCCAATAGCAGTCCGTGCTGCGACAACTCTGTCTGCAATATCCGCAGGCGCCGTGTTCAACATATCGCACACCGTCTTCGAAAGAGTCACAACTCAAAATTTGGCATTTTTGAGATTATGCGCGAAAAATGTACGCAGAGCTTTTATTTACCGTTCAGAAAAAAACTGGAGCAAATTTTTGTTATAATTTGTTAAAAAAAACCTAAGGTAAAGTCGCCTTTGCCCATATGATTATCATGTGCAAAGAAATAGGTTTTCGCATTTTCTGACAAACGTATTATTTTGAGTTGCGACTCTTTTGAAGACGGTGTGCGATATGTACATATGTATGTTAAGCGCCAGTGTAGGTGTAGTTCCTCATGCTCAGCTAATTCCTATTTTACCAGTGTAGTTTTCTCGAGTGAGTTCCACCAGATAAGGGCTCCTTGACACAATATAGGCTTGAATCTGGTTTCCTAGAGCTAATGATTAATTTGGGTGATTTTACCCCTACAGCAGTGCAAGGCAACCGAAAACTTTCTTACCCTTTCCACAATATTAGGCTTCCATGACAGCCGCCGTTGATCGCCCACCTAGTTACCTGGTTCAGGTAACCTTGAGCCGGATCAAAAAGGGTGTCTAAAAACCGTCCCTTAACCAAAAATTTCACATCATCTACATAGGCGATCACCCGTCAGCCCACTTTTTCCAGTTTCTCTAGAAGGTCGTTTACAACCTCAATCCAGAGCAGGGGAGAGAGAACACCACCAATGGAGTGCTCGTAATGACTCTGCACTGAGTGCAGGCGCTGCCCCACTCCGTGACGGTTCTGTCAAGAAGTAAGCTGTAGATAAGCCATAATAGGTTGGTTTCAACCTCCAGATACTTGACTATTGCCTCTGGAGTGACATTGTTGAAGGCCCCTTCGATATCGAAGAAGACCCCTACTGCATAATCTTTATGCATGAAGGATTCCTCCGACAACTTTACCAATGAGTGCAGTACGGTATTCACCGACCTTTTCTTGCAATAGGCTATTGAAAGACAGTCACGAAGATTCGCATTTCTTAAATATGTGTCTATCAGTCTCTCTAGCGTTTTTAGCAAAAACGAAGAGAGACTGATTGGCCTAAACTATTTAGACGAAACATGTGCTCCTTTTCCGGCCTTCGGGATGTACGCAACACTGACAACCCTCCAAGCCTTGGGGATGTACCCGGTCCTCACGCAGTTCGCATAAATGGGATCCAACAAATTGCACCACACCTTCAGAGGCCTTTTCAGCTGCGCAGGTATGATGCCATCGCACAGTGGTTACTTCCATAGGCTAAAATTAAAAATACGTATGTAAAAATTTTTGAACCAAGATAGGCTTTACAATCAGCTTTTCGTCCAAACTTCATGTTGTCATATATTTTTTGTTTTAATTCTAACGGTTGTTTCTGAAAAAAGCAACAAAAGTGTCATCAATTGGTTATTTTATTTGTACAGCGTCAGCACGCTGAAAATTGAATTGGAATTAACGTAATTAAAATATTGTGAAAAGCCGAGTGAGTTAAAATTGTATGCAATAGATATTGTACATAAAGGTATTGACTTTATTTCCACGATTAAAATTTTGGATAATTCGTGTTGTGTTCTATGCAAATCGTTGTTTTAGAAAAGTGGGATTTTGTGTGTTTCTTGGTCCGTCTTTCAAGTATTTAGGTAATGTTTTAAGTGTGTTTCCCCTATCGGCCCTCAATATTTTTATTTACATATTCTTTGTTAATATTTTAAGATTATAGAAGTGTTCAGTGTAGATGCATTGACCTGCAGAGGTTCGCGTAGTATACCATAACGTAATCCAAGCTCTTTTTTTTTACAGTTTTTTTCATGTTTATTTCTTGATTTATGTATCTAATTTTCAAATTCAAAATGTTTCTAGGCACAAGTTAACACTGCGAATTTTGTCGATTGCATGTTTTTGAGATTTGGCGTGAAAGTTTCGGTATGCATTCCCAAAAAGTTAAAAATTTGCTGGGTGCAACAGCGAAAGATATTGAATATGAGCGTTTTGAGCCAGATCGGTATGAGTTGCAAAAATGTATTAATTACGTTTGTAAAAAATTTGCATTCTTTTGGCAAAGACCCAAACGCCAATAATCAGCAGTTTTGAAAAGTCATTATAACTGGCTCGAAAAGAAAGAAATCATTTCATTAAAATGTCAACCAACAGTTTCCACCAATTCAAATTGTGGCGCCCGAAAATAGATTTTGTTGAGTCTTCAAAAAGACTAAGCGTCGGCGAAGATATCGGGTAAAAATTTTTACCCTAAGGTCTGTTAAAAGTAAGAACTGTAATATGTAAAAGTGGGCGGGGTTGGACACGCCCACATACAGTCATGAGTGACTAGTTTCGGCTATTTTTTTTGTTTGTTTAATGTTTATTTTTTTTTATCAAAATACAACTCACTATCTAACAAAAAACAAATTTCAAACTTTGTAAAAAAATAGAAAAATTCAACAAAATTTTAAAGCAACACCAAACTTTTTAAATAAGTACTTTTAGAAGAAAGTTACGTATGCAGTTTTATAGCCCACTGAATTCTAGTTGAAGGTAGTGCAAGTTTTAAGTGGCTAAGAAATCGCTTTGATTTTTGATAATTTTTTTCCTGACGGTGTCACGCATTTTATTCCATTCAAAGTATGTTTGACAATTTTTTTTATCGAAGCAAAAAGTAACACCATCCGCCAAAAAAAAAATATCAACAATCAACGCAAATTTTTAGCCACTTCAAACTTGCAATTTCTTAAGCTAGAATTTAATGGGCTTTAAAACTGCACACATATATTTTTCTAGAAGTTCTTATTAAAAAGGTTTGTGTTGTTTTAAAATTTTGTGGAATTTTTCTACTTTTTTCATAAAGTTTGAAATTTGGACTTATGTGGTTTTTGTTAGATAGTGAGTTGTATTTTTATAAAAAAAAAAATAAAAATAAAAAAAAATTGCCGACACTGGTCACAATGTCGTGTCCCAATTATTTTTCACATAACCGTATGTGGGCGTGTCCAACCCCGCCCACTTTTACATATTACAGTTTTTACTCTTAACAGACCTTAGGGTAAAAATTTTATATAAAAGCAACCACTGTGCATCGGTCCCCGGCGACTTTAATGATTTGAACGAATTTATCGCCCAGGCCACGTGACGATCGTCCAGAAGATCGGAGAAGTGCAGGAACTGGAGGAGATTCTGAAACCAGTTAGCGAGAATTTTCGAATCGCTATCGCACTTTTTGACGCAAAAACATTTATGTCATGCGTAAAAAAGTTCAATAACGATCCGTAAATTGTCGCTAACTGGTGACAAAATCTCCCTCCTGAAGTAAAAAATATTGCAAAGAAGTACGTTTGACTCTTCTTCGAAGTGCGAAGTACAAGAGCAAAAAAAGAAGTACTGTACTTCCGAATGAAGTACGGTTGGTCACATTAGGTATGTATGTATCTGTACATATAATAAAATTGTAACATACCGAAGTCTGTACATTAGAGATATTAAATAAATACAAATCAAATAAAACACCTCTTTGAGGTAAAATATTCGAGTGACGAAAGCTGAACTAGAAACACAAAGTTTATGATATCAATTTCGTGACGAAAATTATACGCATGTTTTTAACTGCCCTGGAAACTGACGGAAACTAGATTTATTCATACGAATCGTGGCTAAAGTTCTGATTTTTATAAGCTTTTATTTAACTTGGTCATCCCGCGGAAATCGCGGAAGTTTCCAATCGATTTTAAACTAACTTCCCGACAAGTTAGAGACTTGAAATTTTCAGCATAGTTCCAATCACGATGACAATGCAATTTAAAATATAAATGAATTCCCCATATGGTCCAGGGGTCTTGATTCAAAGGCGGTCAAAAAATAGTAAGATTTATGGCTAACAGAGCGTAATTTGCCAAAGAACGTAAAAAAAAATTGCCGGCGCGCCGCGGCGGTAGTGTAACAAAGCTATTTGTGGCAAATTCTAGAAATCAACCTAGTCTAGATATGAACCTCGTTGTAGGAAGTAGAAGACTCCAGATGTCGCCCCGCCAGAAGAAGTTAAATATTGCGCCTTAATATATGCCATTTACATATGCTACAACGGAAATGGACGACACGTAATTTTTTTAAATGAAATAACTGCTGCTATATGTACATATGTATGTTTATACAAAACGTAAGCAAACAACATTTTGCTTGCCAAGTCTTCTGTTCTCTTTCATTGCAAGTTGAATTATTTTAATATCTATTGCAAAATTTTGTACACAAAATAAAATAACACCTTTTAATATACAACGCTTTTATAAATGGACTAAAAATTAGAAAATAAAATGATGTAAAAAAAATATTTTTTAAAAACAGGCTTTTATTTATCATGTACTATCAAAGGAATAAAGAAAATTTTGTCAAAACTGCACTAAAATTAATAAAATAAAATAAGTTAAGGTCTCGTTAAAGTCACTAAAAGCCATTTACTGAAAGGAGTTATTTTATGTGGAGTTTGCCCACATTTGGAAAAGGGGGCGTGGCATATGTATCTTATGTATAAGTAATTTTTAGCAAAAAAAAACCGACTTCAAGTCTCATATGAAAAAAAATATATATATATATACAGGGTGTCCCAGAAGTAACCTGCCAAACTTGAGGAGAAGGCAGGTGGGGTGGTGAGCTCCCTGATAAGAAAAACTTTTTCAGGTAAAAGTGTCACCGTTTTTGAAATATTTAAATTTTTTTAAATTAAAGAAAAATCGTGCCTTTTCATGTATTTTCTTTAACTGCATCTACAAACAAGGCTATACTTTGTAAATTTTTTATGTAAAATACTTCCAGATAGTTGCTTCTCCATATTCAAATGCCATGTAGTAAAAATATATTAAGGAACCATTATAAAATTAGGACCATTTTGGGGTTTTTAACTTTTTGATATTTTGTTCCCCAACTTTGACATGATGATTCATCGCTCCAAATTATTTTATTAAAAAATTTAGGGTCTGAATCATGCATTCGCAACATTTCACTGCAAAATCTAACCCTCGACAGGTAATCTCTCTCTTGTAGAGCCTGAACACGTTGAATGTGGTAGGGATGGTATTTTAAAGCTTTGTGAACTGTAGTTTTTGGTATTCCCGTCCGTCTTTCCATCATTCTCCCTGAAGTCGATGAACCTATTTCCACTTCCTCTAACACAACTTTAACATCTACCGTTGCAGGACGTCCTGTCTCACCGCCACGCCTTCCAGATATGCGACCTAAAAAAAGTTAAAAATGATAGTTAAAAGAAGAATGGCTTCAAACAAGAAAGGTGTAAAAATCACTTACCTTCATATATTTCTCTATGGGTCCGGGCGAATACTTCACGACCCGGATGCCGACGATTTGGGTATCGCTCTGCATAGAATCTTTGAGCAGCTCTGGCATTACAGCAAGCTTCACCGTAAATTAGGTGAATATCCGCATATTCATGCGACGTATACTGCGTGTTCTCTGTCATAGTATTAATAACACAATGTTCGAAGGGTCCAATTTCACAAAATCCACTTTCATTATTTCCGGTAAGTAACACAAAATAATGTCAGGAGCAAGTAATAATGTACCTTTGTACTATTTAGCATGTCATTGGTCGGTAACAAGACCAACTTAAATTTAAATCTATTAAATACATTCTAGCTTGTCTCAGTCCTTTACCCACAAAAGCGGCTACAACTGTTTTTTTTCTATTCGAAATAGTAAGAGTGGCACATTTCTGAAATATTTATTAAATGAGCAATTTTTTATGTAATGTAAAGTTATATCTCAGTACACTTTTTTTCACCAGAGATAGTCAAAGTTGGGGAACAAAATATCAAAAAGTTAAAAATCCCAAAATAGTCCTAATTTTATAATGGTTCCTTAATATATTTTTACTACATTGCATTTGAATAAGGAGAAGCAACTATCTGGAAGTATTTTACATAAATAATTTACTAAGTATAGCCTTGTTTGTAGATGCAGTTAAAGAAAATACATGAAGAGGCACGATTTTTCTTTAATTCAAAAAATTTAAATATTTCAAAAACGGTGACACTTTTACTTGAAAAATTTTTGCTTATCAGGGAGCTCACCACCCCACCTGCCTTCTCCTCAAGTTTGGCAGGTTACTTCTGGGACACCCTGTATATCTCATGATCCACTGATCGGATCTTAACCAGATTTTGTATGGGGCCACCTCTGAGACACTACCTTTCCGATGCAGAATTATCGAAATCGGTTGACGTAGTCCAAAGTTATGCGGTAACATACATAAACAAACAAAAAAAAAAAAATATTCAGACGAACTGATAACCTCCTTTTTTGGAAGTCAGTTAAAAATAAGTACACGTTTTTGGTGTGAGCTTATAACTTGAGAACGGCTTCACCGAATTCAATCAAATTTATACGGCATATTCAGGCTATCATGCAGATGGTTTATGTGAAGTTTGCCCGAACTCGTAAAAGGGGGTGTGGCACCTCCCATCAGTGTTGCCATCTTTTGATTTTCAAAAAGCACCAAAAACTTGGAAAAAAAGCGTTTTACCACACTAAAAGCACCAACTTTTTTTGAATCAAGGGATGCTTTTTTCATAACATAATACCGAATACTGCACATTAAAACTGGTATATCTCGAGAAAGAAAAATCGAATCGCAACAAACGAAAATGATGCCCTAATTAGAAATGAGCAAATAATTCGATGTTTTTATTACATAACCTCAAAAATCGCTAAAAACCGTGTTTTTGGAACTTTGGGGTTAGGATATCTCAAAATTCTAGTGCTAGAGCAATTGTGAGGCCAGATTTGGATTCAGCACCAAGAAGAAATACTTAACTTACTTGCGTACTAGCATTTTCAACGCGAATAGAATTTAACAAGGTGGGCTTGCAACTTCAGCTTTTTATCAATCATGGTTGTATTTTAGTCAATTTAAATTTGTAGATTCTTATAAATTCAGTGCTGCCACAGCTTTAAATATTTCAAATTATTTCAGGTTTTAACTATCTCGAAGTAATTTTAGTTCAGCAAAAAGCACTAAAAAAGGCACAAGGCACTAAATAATTTTTTTGGCGTTTTAATTTTCAAAAAGCACTAAATCTAGTGCTTAAGCACTAGGTTGGCAACTATGCCTCCCATACTAAGTAAAATTTTTATATTGTATATCTCTTGAAATATTTGTGGTAGAGCACTGAAAATTGGTATAGAGGTATATCAAATAATTCCATACTCATGGAGAAAAACGGGCGGTATTGGAAAAGAGGGCGTGGCCCCTCCCATCTTATATATAAAAAATAAGTGCAAGATTTCAACCAAATTTATACGGCATAGTCGGGCTATTATGCAGATGGTTTGTGTTAAGTTTCCCCGAATTCGGAAAAGGGGGCGTGGCGCCACCCATACTAACAAAAATTTTCATCTGGTATATCTCTTGAAATATTTGTGGTAGATTACTGGAAATTGGTATAGAGACATATGAAATAATTCCATACTCATGGAGAAAAATGTACGGTATTGGAAAAGGGGGCGTGGCACCTCCCATCTTACATATAAAAATAAGTGCACGTTTTTGGTGTGACCTCATAACTTGAGAACGGCTTCACCGAATTCAACCAAATTTATGTGGCATATTCGATCTATCATGCAGATGGTTTATGCGAAGTTTGCTTTAATCCGGAAAAGGGGGCATGGCGCCTCTGTTTTATATATAACAAGTAAGAAAGTCTAAGTTCGGGCGGAGCCGAACATTAAATACCCGGCGCAAGTATTAAATATATGTTTTTTCACCTTTCCGAAACCTTCCGCTAGATGGTAAGCCGGGGTGTATCAATTTTGAGTAAATTAGCGTCCTTCAATTTCGAAATAATGAAGTTTCAAGCATTTCTGAAATTTACCGTTATATGAGAAGCGGCCGTTATTTTAGTCCGATTTCAATAATTTTCAACGTTTTGCTTATATTTGGCAAGCACAATAACCACACCGAGTTTGGTACAAATTGGTAGAACGGTTACCGATATACTTATATGTGATCATAAGTGGGCGGTGCCCCGCCCATTTTCCAAATTTTTACCATAAACGTATTTCATGGTAAAGAATTGTTGCAATCATCAATTTTGAATAAATTAGCTTCAGTATTTACTGATTTATCGAAGATTTTGTATTTCTCTAAATTACCGTTATATGGGATGTGGGCGTGGTTATTGTCCGATTTTTAAAATTTTCGGCCGTTTAGTATGCTGTACCAAGGCCAACCACTGTGCCTAGTTTGGAAGAAATTGGTGCAGCGGTTCCTAAGATATACACATGTAACCATAAGTGGGCGTGGCTACGCCCCTTTTCCAAAAATTTATAATATTCTTATTTTTCGTCTAAAAATTGTTGTAAATATCAATTTTTAGTGAATAATCTTCAGTAGTTACTAAAATATCGCAGTTTTCGTATTTCCGAAAATTACCGTTATATGGGAAGTGGGCGTGGTTACTGTCCGATTTCGCTCATTTTCAATACCAACCTACCTTGGATTAAGGGAAACCTACATACCAAATTTCGTTGAGATATCTCAATTTTTGCTCGAGTTATGGTGTACATGGACGGACGGACAGACGGACAGACGGACGGACAGACAGACATGGCTTAATCGATTTCTCTATTCATTCTGAGCATATATGTATACATTTGTCTATATCTATCTCGATTCGTTTTGGCTGTTACAAACAACCGTTATGTGAACAAAATTAATATACCCTTGTGCACAAGTGCGCTCGGGTATAAAAATTATTGAGTGAGCTTATAACATGAGAACGGCTTCACCGAATTCAACCAAATTACAAAGCATTTTCGGGCCATCATGCAGATATTTTATGTGGAGTTTGCCCAAATTTGAAAAAGGGGGCGTGGCATATGTATCTTATGTATAAAAATAAGTACACGTTTTTGGTGTGAGCTTATAACTTGAGAACGGCTTCACCGAATTCAATCAAATTTATACGGCATATTCAGGCTATCATTCAGATGGTTTATGTGAAGTTTGCCCGAATTCGTAAAAGGGGGTGTGGCACCTCCCATACTAACAAAAATTTTTATGATGTATATCTCTTGAAATATTTGTGGTAGAGTACTGGAAATTGGTATAGAGGTATATCAACTAATTCCATACTCATGGAGAAAAATGGGCGGTATTGGAAAAGAGGGTGTGGCACCTCCCATCTTATATATAAAAAAGGTGCAAGATTTCAACCAAATTTATACGGCATAGTCGGGCTATTATGCAGATGGTTTGTGTTAAGTTTCCCCGAATTCGGAAAAGGGAGCGTGGCACCACTCATACCAACAAAAATTTTCATCTCGTGTATCTATTGAAATATTTGTGGTAGATTACTGGAAATTGGTGTAGAGGCATATGAGATATATAGCTCCATACTCCCCATCTTAAATAAAACAATATGTGCACGAATTCTACCAAATTTAAATGGTATATTCGGACAATCATGCAGATGGGTTATGTGAAGTGTGCCCGAATTCGGTCCAGCGGTTAATGATATATGACAGTTTATGTCTGCCTCATGAACCACGTATATGGTACAACAGCAGATACATGAAAAATCGAAAACATAGTGAAAAATTGTTGGTATGATGTGCTGTGTTTATTTTTTCTTCGGATAAATTAAGTCAAGTATAAACATGGCTGCAATATAGTTCTCAATTAGTACTTGATTTTTTTTTAAACATATACGATTTAAAAACAACAAAAACAGATTGTTTTATTTCAACCCGGCCTTGAGCTCAAAAAAATCAATATAATAATCAATTGAATTTATTTCACTAATTTTGCACAAATTTGTTGCATCATTTCGTACGAAAAGTTTGAAAACGTAGTGGAAAATTGTTCCTATAATGTGCTGTGTTTATTGTTGCTTCAAGTCAAGTTCTTAAGTCAAATATAAACATGTCTGCAAGTTTTTCAATAGGGATTTTGTAGAGCCAATGAAATGAAAGTCACCACAACACAACATATCTGTCATTTCATCGTATTATCGAATAGGTGGTGTACATTGGTATTCGCTCTTTCTATTTTGGACTTTGGAGAATCAACACAATGCAGAACTTACGTGGAAATCAACGGCTTTTTGGTGGTGCTTTGGTATTATTGTCAGGTGACTTTCGACAAATATTGCCCGTGATTCCACGAAACAAAATGCAAAACCGCGTATCAGCAAAAATGCAAAACCGCGTAATTGAACTTGTAGCAATTATTTTCTAGAGCGTAAAACACTCATATTTCAAAATGGTTCTCTTTTTATAAAGCAATCGCATTTCTGGCTGGTATATTTCAGGACGAATGGATAAGGATTGAGCAAAGAGCTTGTGTGAGCAAATACAATTTTTGGCAGCCATTGTCAGTTACGCGGTTTTGCAGAATTACGATACGCGGTTTTGTACTTTAAACGACGATATATAAATAAGTTTTTAAAGGGGGCGGGGCGCATCTCATAGGCGTTGAATTTCTTATCAGCCATAACTTCGGAACCATAAGTCACATGAGATTTAATTCGGCATGCAGATATATTTATGGAAGGTGCTTATAGTAGGGTATATATAAATGAGTTTGTACAAGAAGCCGTGGCACATCCCATGGGCGTAAAATATTTAAACAGATATAACTCCGGAACCACAGGTGACCAGAACTTGAAATTTGGTACACAGATATATCTGTGGCGGGTGCTTATAGTAAGGTATATATAAACGAGTTTATAAAAGAGCGCGTGAACTTGAAATTTGGTATGCAGGCATATTTATGGCAGGTGTTTAGAGTTAAGTATATATACATGGGTCTTTAATAGATCACTCGGATATTTAAAACTGTGTTTTTTTGAATCCTTACAGTATTTAGACTATTCGGAAATGGAAAGATCAAATCGTTTTGTTTTTATCCCGCGATGCTGTTAAACCAAAATTTTTGTTCATAATGAATAGAACTCCTTCCGAAATAAGCATTCTACCGGGAAAGTGCAGCTATACTAAAACATCTAAGCGAATAGGCAGCTAAACGGAATGTACTCTAGGAGACGAATTTTAATTTTAAAATACTATCGTTACCTTAATCCACCTAATATTAATAATGGAACAAGATTTGTAGTACAGAAAATGATGATCACTATATAGTAGTTGAAGCATGATAAAGCTAAAAGTATGGCTCATAAGGATGCCTTAATTTAAATCGAAAGCAAATAGTTTGTCTCCTTTAATTTATGCTGAACTGAATATTTGTTTTGCTGTTTTATATTTTTATTTGTTTACCCCGAACGACGTCGGGTGCCCTGCTATCTAATATATAAAAATCTGGTGTCACGATGTTAGTGGTTGAACTCTTCCTAAACGGCTCGACCGATCTTTATGCAATTTTTTGTGCATATATGGTAGGTACGAAAATCGGATGTAAAGTATATTTCATACCGCTAGGTGCAGGGGGCGTGGCACCTCCCATACAAACCGAATTTTTCATATTTCATATCTCTGGAAGTGTTCATGGTAGACAAATCGAATATGGTAGATATATGAAAGCAATCGCATACTCACGGAGATAAATTGTGGTTATCTGAAGAGAAGGTGTGGCACTTCCCACACATATCGAATTTTTCATAGTATATATCTCTGGATGTGTGCATGGAAGAGTACTGGAACTTGGTATGTACAAGATATATAAAATCAGTGACGTGGTCATGAAGAAAAATTGGGGCTATTGGAAAAAGGGGCGTGGCACCCCCCATGGTAGTTTACTCACACATGGTATGCAGATATATGCAATCAATTCCATATTCTTAGAGAAAATTGGGGCTATTTGAAAAGGGGACGCGGCGTCTTTCAAACGCACTGAAACTGACGTATCTTTATATGCATGTACAGTTTTGCTAGCTTATTTGAGACGGCAATGGAAATATGCCTTCTGACAACCACCAAATCGTAATATTGGAAAATAAATGCGTCACTGAAAATCACGAACGTGAACTGTTGGTGAAAATGTTGGACCAAAATGTTTCAATACAAAAAATTTATTTTGGGCGGGACGAAGTTCGCCGGGTCTGCTAGTTATATAATAAATACCATATAAATCCACATTTCAAACTTTTTTCAGAAATTATAAATAATCTGCAAAGCTTCAACTAAATTTTCAACTTTTTATTGAGAATTTTCAGAATTTTTTAGAGTATGTAGTTTAATAGCCTAATAAATACATACTAGAATAATAAAGTGAAAGTTCTTTCACTGACGGTATTACGCATTTTTTCGACAATCTCAATAACTAGTTGAAAATTTAGATGAAACTTTGCAGACTTTTTATAATTTTTGACCAAAGTTTAAAATGTGGATTTATATGATGTTTGTTATATAATGAGCTAGACTTAAACTAATACTCAATAAAAATTGTTGAATATAAATGTTATGTATGTTGGATGAGCACACCTAAAAGTTAAATATTCTAATACAGTAGACGCTCACAAATTAGAACCACTTTGTTTTTAGGGTGATTCTAATTTCTGAAAAATTCTAATTCCTGGACGTTTTTTTATTTCAATAAAACCTTAAAATTTAAGTCAATTTGCATTGAAAAACTACAATGAAATTTTGTCTTACTAAATTTTATTCATAAAAACGAGAAAACATAATGTAACAATCCAATATACATATATGTATTTATGCGCTAAGTCAAAAAAAGGTCCAAAAAACAAAAACTCCAATTACAGTAAATATATTTTTTTTTATCAAAAATACATAAGAGATCGATAAATATACATTAAAACAGCCAAAAATTAATCAAAAACTTCGTAACTAATTTGCAGGCATGTAGTCTGTTATTGCTGTTTGCTTCTTCCTTTTATTTGTTTCTGCAATAACAATCTCATTGCGAAGAGCTAGCAGATTGCTTGTGTGCTTTGCGGAAAACGATTCACTATAAGTACACCATTTTATTAAATTATTGACGCTTTCAATGGCTGTAGAAGTAGAGACAACTGGTAAGACCTCCCGGTCATCAAATTCGCTGCTACCTGAAGACTCATCATCGCTATTGAGATCATGTGCAGGGTCGTCATCAAGCACATCATTGTTCCATATTTCAATTTCTGGTATGCTAATGTTATTAGTTGGCTCTATTTCTGTTAAAAGTGCTTGAGCTGCCTGAAGAGCTCCATTGCAGTCTTGATCTTTTTGCAGTAGCTGTGCTAGTGGCACATCATCGTCATCACTTTCATACTGATCAGAGTCCCAGTTGTTCAACTTTGACCAGGACTTTTTTATTACTCTTTCTGGAACATCATACCAAGCTTGCTTTAATAGCATGATTGCATTTCGAATTTAAAAGGATTTCAAGCGAACCTTGAGGTCACCTCCTTCAGCAATTAATTGAGAAAGAAGCATACTTCTGTAGTTTAGCTTGGTTAACTTAATAGGATTCTGATCCATTGGTTGTAAAGTTGCTGTTACATTTGGTGGAAAGAAAAATGCAATTATATTTCCATCGTCGCTTTGAAGTTTCTCAATTGGTGCATGAGCAGAGCAGTTGTCAATTAGCAAAATTGCCTTCGGAGGCAAATTATTTTCCTGAGAGAAACGAATCACCTGTGAATTGAAAATATTTTGGAATTACTGAACCTAAAAACAAAGTTTTTTCTTACCTCATGAATAAATATCTTGTGAAACCAATCATGAAAAATCCGAGATGTCATCCAAGCATTTTTTGAAAAGTTGTAATGGAGTGGATTATTGAATCCTTGGAAACTTCTTGGTTTTTTTGCTTTTCCAATTACTAATGGCATTAATTTATGTGATCCATCAGCATTTACACCAAGTAACACTGAAATTCGTTCCTTCTGGATTTTATACCCGGGGGCGGTTTTCTCGAAAAGAGAGACGTATGTTTTGTCAGGTAAACAACGGTAAAATAATCCGGTTTCATCTACATTATATATTTGTGACTCCATTAGCCCCATCTCATCGACTTTTGCACGAAATCTGTGAATAAACGGGGTGACTGAAGCAACATCACTAGAGAGAATCTCGCCACAAATTTTTAAAAAACGTATTCCGTGTCGTTTTTTAAATTTGCTAAACATCCATCACTTGCGCTAAATGTACTTTCATCTTTATCGGGATATTCCACTTTGAATATTTGTTTGGCTTTCTCCTTTAGTATTGGCCCAGTTAATGTACACTTTTTTTCGCGTTGATTTAAAAACCACTTATAAAGACTTGCTTCCATTTTTGGATATTCAGCGATATGCAATGATTTTTTGTTAGCCTTATGATAGGTATTAGAAACAGCGCTTAAAATTGATGATTTCATAGATTTGATATAGGTGATTGCAGATGGCGCCACATCAAATTCTAGGGCTAACCGCTTCCCTTGAATACCTTGGTCAAGCTTTTCCAAGATCTGCACTTTGGTTTCCAAAGACAAAGTATTTTTCTTACGTTTATTTGGCATTTCAACGAACGACTTTTACTTTTAAGCAAACAATGCCGAAACACGTGCACGCGAATCGAATTTCAAACAAAAACTAACAAAAACTGTACAGATAGCGACGAAAATCCAACGACTACCGAGCGTAACATGAATAAATTGGGGATTCCCCTTTTTATATCTATTTTGCAACAAAAAAACAAAATACGCTCTGAAATTAGAATTTTCGATTCTAATTTCAGAGCGTGTAATGTATTCAAAAAGTTGATTCTAATTTCTGGAAATTCTAATTACTAAGAGTTCTAATTTGTGAGCGTCTACTGTAATACAAAATATTAACAAAAACCAACAAAACCAACAACCACACGATCAAGTGAATTGCAGCGGAATAGCTGCGCTTGATTGTAGTTGGCTTAGCAAGTGAATTAGTGGAAATAAGCTACAAGAATTAACAAGGCGAACTTAGCACAGTGCGCAGGCAACAGACTGAGTCAGTGAGATCGTCGGTTCGAATCCTAATGAAGGAAGTCTGATGAGGAAATGTGGTGATTTCCGAAATAGCTATCACTTCTACCATTTTTTCAAATTATTGTTGCTTTTCCACACTAAGTTTTCATTAAAAAAAAAAACGGCCTCGATCCCAATAAAATTTGTTGAATTTAATTGTTATAAGGCCATAAAATAACAAAAACAAATAACTTAAGGATGAGCACACCTAAAAGTTAAATATTCTAATAATGAAAAATATTAACAAAAACCAACAAAACCAACAACCACACGATCAAGTGAATTGCAGCGGAATAGCTGCGCTTTATTTTAGTTACCATTTTTTCAAATTATTGTTGCTTTTCCACAATAAGTTTTCATTAAAAAAAACGGCCTCGGGCTCAATAAAAATTGTTGAACATATTAAAAATATACAAAATAAAAAGAGCCAAAAGTGATCAAAACTTTGCTGGCTTAATTTGCTGATCGCAAGTGTAAGTAATTGTGTAGAGTATTGTTTACATTGAAATTTATTAGTGTTTTTGTTATCTTCCTTTTGTAAGCCCTTATTTTAGTTAAATAAAAAGCCATTAAATGGCAACAATTCATGCAGGGGTTTTAGATCATTTCTTATGGAAGTATACCTTAGACAGTTACAGTTTACATGGAAGCCCTTCCCAGAGAAAGGGAAATGAAAGGCCTTGACAAGTGGGATATTTCATATAAAATAAAAGAAGGAGAAGTAGAAGTGCTCCTGTCTGCCAACGGAAGGACTAGAACTGCTTCTAGAAGGAGTTTCAGGCCCTTCTATTGCCAACTGGGTACTTTTACAGTTTGTTGTTCTTCAACGTTGACAGTAGGCGGCTTATGAGTTGCGTTGGCTAGCTAAAATGTGACGTACAATGGCTGTCTTATCTGGTTTAAATTCTAGTTGGAAATTTTCTTTTGTGCTTATATGTATGTATATATAAATCAAATAAAACACCTCTTGAGGTAACGTTTTCGAGTGACGTAAGCTGAACTAGAAAATTTTCTTTACCAAATTTATACGTATTTTTTTAACTGCCCTGCACCTCCGCTAGGGCAGGCACCTGGCCGTTGGTGCGGGGGCTTAGTCGAATCACGACCAGACCTTATCATCGGGTGGTAGTGTAATCTTGTCTCGTGGTTCGGTCTGCTTGTGAGCGATGACCAAGAACTGCCGACCCCCTAATCCAGGGTGTTAAGCGACACCGTGCCCATTGGACGGTTTGCAGCCAGGGGGTTTAACGGTGGCCTTGCTGCGGCATGGGGCGCTGCCGTAGCGGACCGTTTGAATTCCCCTTTTATGGCCTAGACCACTGCGCCTGCTTCGTCGGGTAGGTGGTCGTACGAACAAGATGAACACAAACAAACAAAAACAAAATCAAAACCAAAAACCAAGATCTACGGACAAAACTTCGAGTGGTGGCCGGATAACAGCCAAGGAAATCCCCCCGTGAGGCCTAAACGGCACGCTGGGCTGGCCAGGCAAGCACGCGATGACCGTCGTATGGCTACCAAGATCCTGGCGCGCTACGACAAGCAGGGTGCTGCGCAGCTATCTGAGCAGCACGCGCGATCGCTCGAGTGGGCCAGGGGGTGCTAAGCGACGGCCAGGAGGGTTGTGGTGAGGGTGTTTATGGGGATGCTAGTGCATCTCGTATTGACCCTGTCAAGCGGCAGAGATCGCAGGAGGAGAAACTCCCGTCTCCAAGAAGCCCAGAGCGGGAGGGACGCCTAAGCTCTTTAGCGAGATCGCTAAACAGGCGGGCTCTATCACTCTGGGCGTTTTGGATCGGGGTAAGGAGGACGGAGCCATCGCCAGGGAAGACTGGAGGAAGGTGTCGTCGGCCTTATCAGGAGTTTTCATGAGGGTGGTCAGGGAAAACCCGGGGCCACAGCCGCGGTGCGAGAGTTCTGGTTGGCAACAGGGTATGTTCAAGAAGGTGGTGTGCGCCGACGAGCGGTCGGCCTCGCTCTACAGGGCGGCAGTAGCTTTGGTCGGGGAGGTGTGGAAGGGAGCCAGACCCGAGGTTGAGGACAAGGGGGACTTTCCCTCGCATCCGCGTGCTCGGATCTGGCTTCCCTCAACTGGAAGGCAATCCGGTTTGAGAGTTCCGACGGTGACTCCCGGCAAGCGCTGATGTTGCTGAATACGGAATCTCTCAAGCCTCTCGCCGAAAAACAGGGAGTTATTTACTATGGCTTCGAGAAGGTAGTCATGAAGGTCTACTAGACTGACTCCAGGGGAGATGACGAGCCTGTTCCGGTTATGCTGGCGGGCGGAAACACGAATGCGGAGGATGCCCCCGTAGGTATGGAGGTCGAATCCGTCATGTCGGACCGTGACAGCATTGCTGGCCCTCCTTCAACTGCTGGGTCGGTAATCTTTGTTGGCCCGCTGCTCGACAGGGCGTAGGAGGAAATGCTCCTTGCGTCCGATGGGGATGGCGCCTGCGGAGGGTTGCTGGAGAGGATTTCGGAGGATGAATATTCTTCAGATCTATCTTCAGCACTCTAAGGCGGCGTCAGCCAACCTCTTAATCCGCCTTGAGCAAGGTGGAGTTGATGTAGTCCTGATCCAGGAGCCGTGGCTGTGCAGCTGCAATAAGGTTTCTGGTATCGGCTCGAGGGACTACAGACTGGTGGTGCAGCGGGACGCAGGAAGGAACTTAATTCTTTTATTCTGCCTCTTTCCAGCGATGGTGACATTGTGACGGTGAGACTGGAGGGTGCAACCGGATAACTCTGGTTGATCTCCGCTTATATGGCGCAATAAGGAATACTGTGGCAGACGCTAGATGCAGGAGGGTCCGCGTTGTTATTGGGTCTGACGCGAATTCCCACCATACGATTTGGGGCAGCTCAGACACCAACACTAGAGGGGAGTCACTCTTTAACTTTACTAAATAAAAATTTATGTATATGTAATAGGGGGAGCGACCCCACTTTTGTAACGGCAAATAGAGAAGAGGTTTTAGATATCACGCTGGCCTCTTCTGATATAATGTCCCGTATATCTGGCTGGAGAGTCCTTAGTAACCACTTCTTATCCGATCATCGGTACATACAATTTGCTTTGGATGAAGCGCGTCCTAAGCACGAACCTTACAGGAATCTGAGGAGAACCAACTGGGACTCATATTGCGCCCGTAAGGGGCGGGACCTGGACTGAAAGCGAAGTTGACGAATTAATTGGTGTGTTCACCTCCTCATGTAAAAGGGCCTTTGATATGTCTTGTCCCCTGAGTTACCACAAAGGTAAGAGCAAACCGCTCTGGTGGTCGGAGGAGCTCTCCGATCTTAGGGCCTCGTGCAGAGACCTTTTCAATAGGGCCAGGAAGAGTAAATTAGCCTCCGACTGGGCACTGTATAAGATTGGGCTTGGTATATATAAGTCCGAGATTAGGAAAGCGAAGAGGGTCTCGTGGAGACTGTTCTGCGAAAGCGTGGGGGCTGTCAGGAGTATTCAAGGTTTAGGCGAGTTCTCTCTGAGAGTCCCGCTCCCCTGGAACACATCAGAGGTGAGGGTGGCAGATGGGCAATGAGCAGCGAGGAGTCTCTTCGGATGCTCCTTGGTGCTCATTTCCCCTGCAACCCAGATCCGGGGGGGGATGCGGTTGGGGACGTCGATCCCCGAGACGAATGTCTCGGAAAACCTAACCGTGGATCGCCTTCTGTATCCTATTAGCTCGTGCAAGCCCTTTAAGGCCCCGGGCCCCGATGGCATAATACCGGCCCAACTGCAGAAGTCTGCAGAAGTGTCGTGCCGCTGGTTGATGCCCATTTTATAGGGCTGTTTGGATAAGGGTCATGTTCCGGTGCCTTGGAGGGTGGTCAGAGTGGTATTCATTCCCTAGACAGGTAAAGCATCTTATGTATTACCCAGGGATTTCAGGCGTATAAGTCTCTCCTCGTTTCTTTTGAAGACGCTGGAGAGGCTGATCGATCTGCATTTAAAGAGCGCGATCCTCAGGGAGCGCCTTTCCTTGGATCAACATGCTTATTGCAAGGGCAAGTCTGTCGAAACGGCCTTACACACGGTCGTTGAAAATATTGAGCTATCCTTTTCGCAGAAGGAGTTTGCGGTCGGTGCCTTCCTTGATATCGAGGGGCTTTTAACAATGTTTTGCCTGAAGCTGTAGGTAACTCCTTAAATAAGCTAGGGGTCGGAGCCGACCTTGTCAGGTTTATTTACCGCTTGCTTTGCAATAGAACTGTCGCGGCAGAGTGGGGCAACGCTTCAATCCGGAGGTGTGTGAGTAGAGGTACTCCGCAAGGGGGAGTTCTCTCGCCATTACTTTGGGTCGTTGTAATCAATGACCTGCTGGTGGCTCTGAAAAGAAGTGGCTGTCGGGTGGTTGCCTACGCCGATGATGTAGTATTGATAACAAAAGGAAAGTTCCCGGAAGCACTATTTGAGCTTATGCAGGGTTACTTGAGCTTGGTTGAGAATTGGGCTTCTAGCTGTGGGCTGGGTGTAAATCCCAGTAAAACGGAGCTTGTTCTCTTTATTAGGAGGTATAAGATACCGAATTGCCGTCTTCCCTCAATGGATGGTCTTCCTCTAAGGCTCTCTGACAGGGTGAAGTACTTGGGCTTGACCCTTGACCGTATGCTTTCCTGGAAGCCTAACGTGGAGGAAAGAGTCAAGAAGGCTGCAATAGCACTGCATTGTTGCAGAGGGGCCATTGGCAACCGCTAGGACCTTTCGCCGAAGGTAGTGCATTGGCTTTATGAAATTATTATCAAGCCAATCTTATTATATGGGGTACTCATCTGTTGGAACGCACTCGACAAGGCCTACATCGTCAAGCAGCTGGAGAAGGTGCAAAGAGCTGCCCTAATTGGAATCATTGGGGCACTGCGAACCACACCTACTCTTGCGCTTAATGCCATGTGAAATTTTGTGCCTATAGATATAGCTGGCAGTGTTGCCGCTGCGCGTGCCGCAGTAAGGCTAAGAGGGGTGGGCGTCAAGTTCACCTCAAGCTATGGGCACTCCAGAATTCTAAGAGACTTCGGGTTCCTACCGACTCGGACAGACCACTGCACGCCGGTTCTGGGTCCGAATGCATCTTTTTCCACCCACATCCCGGCGAGGGGAGACTGGGAGGGGTGCAGTATCTGGAATCGAGGACCTGTAAACTTATTTACATATGGATCGATGCTGGATGGGAAGGTTGGTGGAGGTGTCTTCTGCGAAGAGCTCTCCATCAACCTGAAATTTAGGTTGCCTGATCACTGAAGTGTTTCCAGGCTGAGGTGGCCGCGATAAAAGGGGCTTCGGATTGGTTGCTCTCTAGTGTAACATCTGTCAAGGAAGTAAATATTTATTCTGACAGCCAAGCAGCCATCAGGGCTCTGGCTCCCTGACGGTGCGAAACGGTGAGGGTGTGTTTGACTTCCCTATCGACCGCGTCTTATTACTTTGTTATTAAACTTATTTGGGTTCCAGGTCACAGCGAAATCGCTGGCAACTGCATGGCTGATGAGCTTGCAAGACAGGGAACCCTCGAGGAATAACTTTCGGATAGGGAGGGTGTGGGGGCTCCTTTGACCTCGTGTGGTCCGCTTCTGGACAGATGGGCGTTTAGTCAGCTCAGCGAGCGCTGGGTGAAGACCTTGAAGTGCAAGGTGGCAAAAGTCTTTCTGCCCACGGGTGGACTGGGGCGGTCTGGGGAGCTCTTGAGACTCAGCAAGCTGCATCTCTCACTATTGGTGGGAGTGCTTACTGGTCACTGTGTGATTGGTAACCATGCTGTAAGGCTGAATGTTGCGGATAACCCTTACTGCACCAGCAGAGGATGATGAGGTGGACTCATCTCAACATCTGCTATTCTGGTGCCCCGCCTGTGCGAGCCTAAGGTTTAAACACCTTGGGTCGCACTTCTTTCACACTCTCGATGAGCTCTCGGGAGTGGACATCAGTCGACTGAAGAGCTTCGTTGTGAGCACGGAGCGTTTCTCCGGCAAAAAGCCATAGGTGTTGTCTTTCTCCCATAGCTTCCTCCCTCTTTCCCCTAACCTCCCTGCATCCCGGACAGCTTAGTCGAGTCCAAGTGTGCCTGCACATGCGGAGGCAGCCCGCTTACCTAACCTAACCTAACTGAAGTGCAAACTGACGCAAAATAGTTTTAAGGTATCCACACACCTGTGCGATTCTGTCGATGAGAATCTGTTCCGTCAAAATTTACAACAGTGCAGACCATAGTTTTAAATGTGGAGCCACACACGATTTTGCTGCAGCGATTTACAATATTAAAACAAACCTGAACGTAAGAAAACAAAACATATTTATTTCATGTAGAAAAGTTAAGAATTTAACTTTTTTTAAATATTTTTTGTTTGTCTATAAATTGTCAGTTTTTACTGCGATAAAAACGCACAGATGTGTGCGAACTTGCGTTTTCAAAGCAGTAGCATCAAAAACGGTGCGGATTCGCTGCGACAGAATCGCATAGGTGTGTGGATGCCTTTATTCAATTGAATCGTTGCTAAAGTTCTGATTTTTTTATTTTGTGTTTCTAAGGGCCAAATTCACGGTGCATAGTTAACCATTGACAAAAGTTTAACTATTGATTTTTATATACACAACGCTCAGTTAACAAAAGTTTAAACCAGCATGCCCCCACAGTTAAACTCTTGTGAAATTGAAATTTTTTTGTGGGACGTATTTCAAATTTGAATAGAAAAGTATTGATATTTAGAATTTGTACATTTTCAGGGGATATGAATTTTCATAGTTAACTATGTGACTCTGAATATAAATCCAAAGTTAAACTCTTGTTGGTGGTTAAGTTAACAATCGTTTAATTGAACACTGTGAATCCCGCCCTGAGAGTAGACAGAACTTTGCAACGTTCCAAATAAATAAAACTATTTTGCGTCAGTTTCCAAGGTAGTTAAAAAAAATGCGTATAATTTTCGTCACGAAATTTATATCATAAATTTTGTGTTTATAGTTCAGCTTTCGTCAGTTGAAAATTTTACCTCAAAGAGGTGTTTTAGTTGATATCAATTATTTTGGGATAGCAAATTAAAAATCAAAGAAAATCCAAACAAAAATCTAAATTTTTTATTTTTCTCAAATAAATTGATAAAAACGCTGTCTAAATCTAAATGATTTATTCAAATATTTAAGATTGAATTCAATTCCATTGAACCATATAATTTTTCGAATACAGAATACAGATGATCATATCATTCGTATAAAAAAATAAAATAAATTAAAAAAAGGATTAGATGTGAAAAATGATAAAAACGTAGCAAGGGTACCAACGTTAGTTACAATAAGCAACTGTATTCGTCTCAATCTCTGCGCTGCACACGTGTGTGTTTTTTTTTAGACATTTCATTTAAGACATTTACGGTGCGGCATTCGCCTTTATATACCCGGGAGCACTTTTGCACAAGAGTATATTAACTTAGCCCACATAACGGTCGTTTATAAAACTAAACCGAGTCGAGATAAAGCTCTAGACAAATGTATACAAAAGTGTTCAGAATGAATAGAAGAGTCGATTAAGGCATGTTTGTCTGACCGTCCGTATAAACGATAAATTGAGCAAAAATTAAGATATCTGAACGAAATATAGATTTTCCCTTAATACAAGATAGGTCTGCATTGGTTGAGCGAAATCCCATATAAAGGTATTTTCGAAAAATGCAAGAACTACGATATTTCAGTAAATATTGGATGAAAATTATTGAAAATTAATATATGAAAAAGCATTTTAGTAAAGAACATTACTATTGTTACGGTTATCCTTGAAACCTCGTACGGATTTCCCAAATCTTTCGGTTCGTATCGCTGGATTGTTAAATAAATGCTAACGATGACCAAATTGTAGTACAATTAACTTTATTGTACAACAAATAATTTACAATACTCGCTAATACAGTAAAACACCTTACAATACTTGTTAAAGCAATAACAATGCTTACTACTTGTTAGCACAATTAAACGTATAGCTTGCTTATTCGCAACTCACTTCTCTGCTCACTTACTTGTAGCTTGCTGACTTATAACTAACTCAACTCCGCCGTGTCGCTCATGGAAACTCTCGAACGTTCAGAAGTTCATTGCTCATTCTCTTTCTCTCGCTTTTCGCAGTGTTCATCCAACTTGACTTTTCTCTTTGTGGAACATTCTACGTCATTCCTCGAGCATTCTGCCTATTTCTCGTTGTTCGCTTTGTGTTGCCGCAGTATTCGCTACACTGCCCTCCACCTAAGTCTGATCGTCCCGATCAGACACACTTGCTGCTCCAAACGTTGCTAGTCTTTCATCTTGGTTCTCGGTCACCCAGGTGTCTGGATACGATGCACTGCGTCCTTCAGCCGTTTGTCAATCCTATACGGACCTTTCCAGTTACGATGTTCGGACGTGAAGCCTTTCTTCGGCTGCGGCATGTGCATCAACACCAAATCGCCTTCCTGTAGCTCCTCTCGGCTCGATGCGGTACTGGACATTGCTTCCAGCTTATCTCCGGTGGTGCGCCATCTCACATGGTCGTGCTTCTGTCGGCCACTGGTGGTGACCAGACAATGTCTCCTCTTGTGGGCACCCTTTTTGCCAGATCTATGCCGCATCCTCTGTCCATGACACCCAGGCTCCTGTCTTCGTGCTGCACTGCCTTTAGCACATCTTGCTAAATCCGGTTTCTCACGCTGAAACTTGCTCAGTGTTTCCGCATCTCGCTCCTTCGCCGGCGTCAACCTCATTGACCGGACATGTATAACCTCATCCTTGGCTTCCGGCTTAACTGCTCGACTTTGCCGACCACCTTTTTCGGGACACTTCACAGCGCGCCTACTGCTCCCACAGTCGCTTCCATTTCCGGCCACCGGCGTATCACCATTGCAATGTGGTTTAACGGCTTTCCTCCTGCCGGAAACAATGCCTGCCTTGCCATGACCACTTCCTTGTTGCGGCGTCTTCTTCACTGTGCTGGCGGAACCATCACGCTTTTCCTGTATCGGTGAACCACTTCCTTCTCCTGACGAAACCATTTCGTTTCCATCACTATCAACCTCTGCCCAACTAACCACATCCGTTTCTGGTGGAATCTTCGACACTTCCTCCAAGACTAACCGTCTGCTGCAGCACTGGCTGTCGTAACCAACCCTAAGTGGCACTTTCCTGTGACGATCTGTCAGGATCATTCTCGGGAGGTCAATCTTCATGCCTTGGCCAAGTAAGAAATCCACGCCGATGATGACTTCATCCACAATGTCTGCCACTATAAACTTAGTGTACGAGGCCACACCGTCGATTTTTACCTCGCATGGTACTTCTCCTAACACTTGGGTGCGTTCACCAGTTGCAGTGTGCAGCTTTGCTCCAGGTAGTGGCTTCACATAAAAAGTGGCCAAATCCGGTCGAATAATGGAATGTGTCGCTCCAGTATCCCCTGTCAATACTCTCTACTGCCAATTCACACATCCACCAACAGTGAGGTTGCTCGCATTCCGGCCAATTTGTGAGACGGAGATAGTGGCCCTTCAACTTCTGGAGCCGGCACGCGGCCCTTCCTGCTGGCTCGTTGCAGTTTGACGACTGATTGGAGTTGGCGTCGTCTCCTTCAGCCCTGCGTTTTCATCCTGATGAATTGTTGAGCCCACTGGAACTTGCGCTGCAATCGCGGGCGAAGTGGCCTGGCTTTCCACATTTAAAACATTTGCCAGAGCCATGCTTTTTCTCGCCCAGCAGTTGGATTAGCTTCTTTAGCATTTCGTTTGTCTCGTTCGGTGTTTCACTTCCACGCGATGTGCTTTGTAGGCTGGTCTACTTAGGAGCGCCGCCGTTTCACGCGTCTGAGCATACGAGATAGTTTCAGCAAATGTTGGCTTGGATTCGCGTACGTCACTCGCTTGGTATACAGATGCATCTCCGATTGCCAAATGAGCCAACCTTTCAATCTCGGAGGCGGATTCCTGTAGAGTCTCGTTGGATTTCTGGCAGCGATTCTTCAGCTCCATCTGGCAAATCTCTCTCCTGTGCTCGCTACCATAACGTGTTTCCACTGCACCCATTAACGCATCGTAACTGTTCCTTTCACAATCAGGAATAGTCTGCAAGATTTCCGCTGCAGGTCCTTTTAATGCAACGAACAGTGCAGCGGATTTATCCTCCATGCTCCAGTGATTTGCTGTAGCTGTCTTCTCAAACTGGAGCTTAAAGACCTGGAAAGGAATAGTGCCATCAAAGGATGGAGTCTTTACCTTGGGAGCGTTCGTCGAATTAGCTGGACGATTCAACTGCAAACCCCGGAGACGATCTTCAAGCTCATCCACCTTAGCTTCGACTTTGTCTTGTTTTTCCTTAATATGCGCTTCGATTTTATCTTGTCGTTCCTCGATTTTATCCTGTCTCTCTCTGAGTTCCGAGTTATTTTTGAATAAATTCTCTTGTAGCTAAGTAATCTTTTCATCTAGCTGCGATGATATGCGTGTTTCCTGCACTTGCAGCTGGGATGAAATCTGTGATGACATGTGTGACATGGCAGCCAATAACGTGTTCATGTCCATAGCTGTTGATGAACTTGGAGACTTTTGCTGTTCTTCAACCTTCCCGGATGTCTGCTGCACTTCCTTCGACGAACAAGCGGCCTCATCCTTCTGTTCATCCATTGCGGATGCATCGTCGAGTTTACCTTGGAAGTCGTATTTGTCCACGTCGCACAGTGTATCATTTCAGTATTCTACAAAAGATTAATTCCATTATTTTATGTCGCCAAATTTGAAAACAACGTCAAGAATGTTTTCAGAAATGCCTGATAAAGACGAAACAATAACAACTAAAAAATTTTAATCAAAGTGTATGGCGAAACGGGGTTTGGTTTGGAAAATTACCGAGCACAATAATATTTAAACTTGTATATTTGAAACTGAATCTCAATGCTTATTTTGTCGGTGTTATGTGATTTATGTAACAATTACTAAAATACCATTTTGGTCTTATTTGCTTGGGTATGTTCTTTTTAATGAATATACATTTTTGGGATTTTAGTAAACTAGGACTGAGTATTTCATGTTAAAGCAAAACGACGTTAACTTAAACTTATTTTTAGCAATTTATTAATTTCATTAGACCCGCAAACTCGTTATCCGCCACTATTCGATAAAGTTTGTATCTCAGTTTATTTGCCACTCCTCTTAGACTCTAAACAACATAATTTTAGCTGCAGGAAGGTGCAGGTTTTGATGAAATTTTCTTTTTTCTGGCCTACTGGGAATTTCATTTTCCTCGAGTAATTCGTTTGCATTTTATCTCGACCGAGACAAATTCTTATATATTCGTTTTCAACAGAGAAAGCCTGATTCATTACCTTTCCAATGGTATCCCATTTCTGTAAATAGAGTAAGAAATATTGAACTTATAACGGAATTTCTTTGACCCAACTTGACTTTTTTATCGATATTTTCCACGCCCATAACTAAAAAAAAATATATTTATTTTTAAGTCCATTTCTGTCAGTTTATAATTCCTTGTTATAGGGAAATTCCAAATATCAATTTTGGCATTTTAGCCTTTGTAGTTAGTTAAATATTTCAGTTTTTGCATTTTTAAAAATTGCAGTTATATAATAGGGTGGCATGACAGTAACTATAAATTACCAATTTTTTGTAAAAAGCTTCGCCTATCTTATAACGTACCTTGTGCAAAATTTCATTAATCTATCTTCAATAGATTTCGAATTACAGAATTAAAAGCAGCTAGATGGGTCAAATCTTACACTGTGCGTCGATGGCTTCTGCTTCCATAGCCTCCCGCCTCCTGTTTGAGTCCCTCAATCTTTAAGTCCTAAATTTTTGCCATTTTTAAAAGTTTATCCTTCGGGATTTATTTAACAATCCCACTTCTGACATCAATTGTTACGATTATCCTTGAAACGTCGTCCGGATTTGTTAAATTGTTGGATTGTTAAATAAATGCTAACGATGACCAAATTGTAGTACAATTAACTATATTGTACAACAAACAATTTACAATACTCGCTAATACAGTAAAAACACCTTACAATATTTGTTAAAGCAATAACAATGCTTTACTACTTGTTAACACATTTAAACTTATAGCTTGCTTATTCGCAACTCACTTCTCTGCTCACTTACTTGTAGCTTGCTGACTTGTAACTAACTCAACTCTGCTGTGTCACTCATGGCAACTCTCGAACGTTCTGAAGTTCATTGCTCATTCTCTTTCTCTCGCTGTTCGCAGTTTTCATCCAACTTGACGTTTCTCTTTGTGGAACATTCTACGTCATTCCTCGAACATTCTGCCTATTTCTCGTTGTTCGCTTTGTGTTGCCGCAGTATTCGCCACACTATTAAGAAATTTTTGGAAAATGGGCGTAACCCCGCCTACTTATGGTGAAATTTTGTATCTCAGCAGCTTCACCAATCCTTACCAAACTCGGTACGAGCCTTGCCTAGGGCCTAGCTAAGAAATCTGTTGAAACTCTTTGAAATCGGACAATAACCCACATCCCATATAAGGTAGATAATTTATAGAAACATGAAAACTGCAATAAATCTGTAACTACTGAAGCTAATTGACTCAAAACCGATAATTACAATAATCACTTAGCACGAAATTAGATTACAATACGTTTTGGATAAGGGCGTGGTGCCACCCCGTTATGACCACAAATGTGTATCTCGGTAACCGCCTCATTAATTTCTACCAAACTCGGTGTCCTTAATAACCTTAGTACAAGGAGGAAATTCGTTGAAAGTTATTCAAATCGGACTAAAATTACACCCACTTCCCGTATAACGGTAACTTTCGTACATCCGGTTTGTCAATAACTGAGGACGCTAATTTACTCCAAGTAAACAGTTACAACAATCTCTTAACAATAAATAACACTGCTATAGACTTTTAGGAATTGGGCGTGGCACCGCCCACTTTATAACAACAAGGTGTATCTTGGTAACCACTTTATAGATTTCTACCAAACTTTGTTCAGTTATTTCATAGCCACCCCCTAACTTCCAAATTTTTGCCTAGATATTGAAATATATTACCACGAAATGCTTTCTTGATAATTTCGGCTTCCCCTAAATTTCAACGTTTTTCCTATATATATACTGTATAACAAATTATACTCCCAACGCTAACAAAATAATCAGTAAATTGATTTAAAAAGTGGATATGTGGATCATCCGGTTCTGTATCAAGTTATTCTATCTAACTTCAAAGCACTTCCATTTAAAAAGGGTAAAAACCTGGCTGCAGTCGACAATGAGCAAACATGGATTGAACGGAAACTATAAATAAATGTATAGTACATCTGTTTATTCCTTTGTCTTTATGTTTGTGTCTTTTTTAAGCGTACAATCTGAGATTATGGACAAAAATATATACCGGTTGGGTGAACAGCCAAGACGTTTACTTCTTAAGTGTGACAAAACAAAATCAAGTAATATATTTAGCATAAATGAATATACCAGCATAAAAAATCTGCATACTCAAAATGTTCAATACGTCCTCATATTTATACATACCTATGTGTATAATTTAAGATCAGATATTTCGCTGAAAAGCAATGATTATAAATTGTTAGTTACCTTACAAAACTGCGGAAGAATATTACAGAGTATGCGGAAAAAAGTTTATTTTTTACATTTTTTATTTTGAATAACATCTGGTCCGGCTATTTGGTTTACTATACAGGTAAGTAGAGCTATGAATTTAAAAAATACATCAGGGTTTAGTTGAGATATTCGCTTTTGACCACTATGTTTTGTACATTTCTACTGCAAAGCTTTTAACTGCCATTCAACTGGGAGTGGCCCGCGTGCGCTGGGTTTGGGTCCCGCCACGTTAGAACCCTGCCAAGGAAACAAAAAAACACATGCCTTGGATGATACCCCCTTCTTTTGACCACGATCACGGCAAACATAGGAAGGACTATGATTTTAGGGTATGCACTTGGAACATCCGAACCCTTAATCGGGATGGTGCCTCTGCCCGGCTGGTTGTTGTCCTAGGGAAAATAAAGGCTGACATCACCGCCATCCACGAAATGCGATGGACGGGACGAGGAAGTTAATCGTGGAGCCTTGCGACGTCTACTACAGTTGCCACGTAAAGGAGTGCAATTCGGCGTTGGATTTGTGGTGGGAGAGAGACCGGCGTTCACTCTAGTGGACGAAAGTCTAGCCACAATCCGCATCAAAGCGAGATTCTTCAACATCTCATACATATGTGCATCCAAGGCTCTCTAAGCTTAGAGCGTACATATTAGCTGAGGGTGATCGACTTCGCCGGAGCCCGAAACTTGGCAGTATGTATTACTGGGTTCTAGCATAAAACGGGAAACCAAATCGAGCATGTTGCGATAGACGGAAGGCATGCTTCCAGTGTTTTAGATGTACATACGTACACTACGTGGGCCAAACATCGACTCGCACTACTATATTGATGCATCCAATATACGACCCAACCTCGGATCAGGAAAAAAGGGACCCCAACAATGCAAGGAAAGTTCAACGTCGAAAAGCTGCAATAAAAACAGACGGCCAAGGGATTCGGCGCTCGGCTCTCACACCTGCTGTGAGAGAGCACACTTCAACAAACCGACTTGCGCGATCAGTGAAACCACATTTCCCGCTCATTACTGGTACGATGAGGAGTGTGAGAAAATGCTTGAAATGCTGGCCGACAGAGAAAAAACACCCGAAATTTTTAGTAGAGTGTAGAGAGCGACTTATGGAAGGTTTCAAGACTCTTGTAGGAACAACCATGGCGACCTAGTGACCGATGTCCAGAACGAACCCAGATTATGGAGGGAACACTTTTCGACCCTTTGAATGGCAGAAGCACTGAAAGAAGGGGAGAAGACGAACCCGAGGTCCCAGTCGATGACGATGGATTCGATATCCCAGATCCTGACTATGACGAAAAGTGCCAAAGCTGCTTGAGCTGACGGCCTGTCAGCTGAGCTATTTAACTACGATGGCAAGGAGGTAATAAGGTTCATGCCCGACGACTGGAATTCAAGTGCGCTCTGCCCAATCCACAAGAAAGGCGACCCCGCCATGGGTGCCAACTACCGCGGGATCAGCCTTCTAAGCATAGGTTGCAAGGTCTTATCGAATGTATTGTCTACCATAGACCAGGTATTCACAATACGCCAAATCTTGGAAAAAAACCCGCAAGAAAAGGATCGGCACTCACCACCTATATGTCGACTTTAAAGCCGCTTTCGACAGCACTAAAAGGAGTTTCCTATATCCCCTCAAAACTCATGCGGCTGTGAAAAATGACGTTGAGCAATACCACCAGCTCTGCTCTGTTGCCGTTCGCCACCAGAAGGGGTTTCAGACAGGGCGACTCTCTTTCATGTGACTTCTTTAATCTAATGTTGGAGAAGATAATACGATCTGCAGAACTGAACCGCTCAGGAACAATTTACTACAAGAGCGTACAATTGCTGGCTTATACCGATGACACTGACATCATCGGTAAGAAAATCCGCGAAGCCTGTCCTGGCTTTTCCAAGTTGGACAAGGAAGCAAAGCGAATGGTTCTGGTGGTAAACGAGGACAAGACGAAGTATCCATGTCATCAAACAAACAATCAGCACATCCGCGCCTTGGCACCCACGTCACTTTTGACCAGAGATCGAAAATAACCGTCACCAAGTGTCCCACGTCGGCCGCTGTGGTGTAGTGGTAAGCAGCGCGCGCTTCCACTCCACAATGCCTGGGTTCAAACCCTGGTCAAAGCAACATCGCAAAAATATAGAAAAAAGGTTTTTTCTTAACAGCGGTCGTCCCTCGGCAGGAAATGGCAAACCTCCGAGTGTATTTCTGCCATGAAAAACAGCTTCTCATAAAAATACAATCGCCGTTCGGGGTCGGCGTAAAACTGTAGGTCCCTCCGCTTTGTGTGACAACATCAAGGCGCACGCCACAAATCGGAGGAGAAGCTCGGCCAAACACTAACATATGTGTAAGCGCCAATCTATTATTATTATTATTATTATAAGTGTCCCGTATAGTGTTTACCTCTGACACAAACACTCGTCTCTCAAGCAAAGAGTGTTTCTCACCGTGGCGAATCACTCTGTGCGATCTTTGTGTGTTTTCCGTTGTGGATTATTTATCAACCGCTAAAATTTCCCTTGGGCAAAAACACTTTGGCAGGGACTTTTATTTTTAAGTGTCTTATGTTGTGGGTTATTGTAGGACTGAAAAATATAAGTGGGCGTAATAAGTGGAAGCAAAGCGCTAGGCATTTCTTTACACGACATATACGTACACATACATGTGCGAACATTTATGACAAAGAAGAGAGCGTGCACATTCTTAATATGATACACCGAAAATAAGCTATTTTATTTTATTGATAAAGAAAAGGATAAAGGCAAAGGTAAAAATAAAAACAAAAACAAAGATGCGTAAAGATAAATGCAAAAATGAAGACCAAGGTAAATTTAAAATTTTTACTAATATAAGGGCAAAGCTGAAGTGGAATATGCAATGTAGAAATTGATAAACATAAAGACGATAAAAATAAATATGAAGAAAAGATGAGGATGAGTAAAGATGAAAATAAAGGAGGAAAGATTAAAATAAAGAAAATGATATAGAGTCACAAAAACTCAACTTGGGAACTATTTCGGGATTTTCAGTATTCTCGGGACTACTACTTGTCCCAAAAATCCCGAATTAGTCCCGAAGATTCCGAAAATCCTGAAGAAGTCTCGAAAATTCCGAATTAGTGCCGCTGGTCCCGAAAATCTTAAAGTACTCTCGAAAATCTCGAATTAGTCCCGAGAATCCCGAAATATCCCAAAAATCCCGAAGTAGTCCCGAAGATTCCGAAAATCCTGAAGAAGTCTCGAAAATTCCGCATTAGTGCCGCGGATCCCGAAAATCTCAAAGTAGTCCCGAAAATCCCGAATTTGGTACGAGAATCCCGAAATAGCCCAAAAATCCCGAAGTAGTCCCGAAGATTCCGAAAATCCTGAAGAAGTCTCGAAAATCCCAAAATAGACTAAAAAGCTTGAAGTAGTCCCGAAGATTACGAAAATCCCGAAGAAGTCTCGAAAATCTCGAAGTAGTCCCAAGGATCCCGAAGATTTTCGTGGAACTGGAAGTTGGAAGATACTTAAATATCTTATTTGCGTCGCATAACAAAAGTATTATTTAATTGAAAAATTACAAATCAAATTGATTTGCTCTACAAATCAAATCAAAAATTTGTATTTCTTATTTGGTTGAAAAATCAAATCACAAATAAATTTTATTTTTTATTTGGTCAACAATCTAAATCGTAATAATAATTTCTTAATTGATAGCGGATTTTAAGTCAATAACATGACCGTGACGTTGACGTTGCCTATATCTCTCTATCAACAGCAAATTTGATATGTTTCTACGCACTTCGAACACTTATTTTTCTTCTTCCAGCGATAAGTGTCCGTGTCCAACAGCAACGGAAATTATATGCAAAATAACCCTTTCCCACTGAGAGGAGCACACATCTACAAAAAATAAACCACTTGTTCTCTTTTGTGGGTTATTTTTTCCCTTAAATAGTGACGGTTATTTTGGGGCACAGTTACAATTTCGAGAAAGTAGAGAATTTCGTTTACTTGGGAACCAGCATTAACACCGATAATAATGCCAGCATGGAAATCCAACGCAGAATCGCTCTAGCCAACAAGTACTGCTTTGGACTGAGTAGGCAGTTCAGGAGTAAAGTCCTCTCTCGACGTACGAAAACCACACTATAAGTCACTCATCATGCCCGTGCTGGTATATGGCAAATTAAAATACAACGGCTCTACTGGCTTGACCATGTCGTTCGAATGGACACCGACGCCCCAGCTCTGAAAGTATTCTGGCTTCACTTGGCATTTCCAATTCGCGTCAGTTGGCCAAAATCGCTTTGGCGGTTACAGCGCCAAATAAGAAGAAGAAGAAGAGAATAGATCTATAACCTTATCAGTCACACAGTGTTATAATCCCGACGAAATCCTTGACGGTGGTACCGGGGAGGAACGGTACATGACGGTAGGAAGTTTAGTTTGGGTTAAAGTCTCACACTGACTGGGTTAGGCTTTCGATGCTTCCTCCTCGTAAAATAAACATGCTCAGTAAAAAGTTAACAATTTAAATCGACGAATACTTTTATACAGTTACAACAGTTAGTTACAAAATATTTATCTCTATCGGTTACAATAATTTTAAGCTATAATAAAGAATTTTTTAGTAAGTAAGTTATTGGTTTTGATTTTTTTTTTGTATGCTCCCCCCCCTAAATTTCGTTCTGGCTACGCCCATGAATTGCGATAAAACAATTAAAATCTAAACAATTTCGAAAAATGTTAATAGCATATAACTTCCAAAAAAATTCGAATATCGAAAAATTGTGAAACTTGTATTTTTCTTTTACTGTTGCGAAGCATAAACAAATAATTGCACAAAAAAGGTCGACCTTCGAAAAAATGGTGGCCCACTTCACAATTTTTTACTCAATGTGAAAGTTTGTATGTTTGGATGTTTGGGAAACCATCAGACGGAAACAACTAAACGGATTTGCATGGAATTTTGTACGCGGATAGCTTATGAGCCAGATTGATCAACAGATTGCCTTTTTAAGAGTTGCCAACTGTTAAAAAAGCTTAATTAACTTAATACGTGGAAACGACTAAACGGATTTGGATGAAATTTTTCACAGATATAGCTCATGACCCACGTAGGAGAAAAGGCTAATTTTTTTAAGGGTTGCCACCTGTTAAAAAAGTTTAATTATATTATTACGCGGAAACGACGGAACTGGTTTTCGTGAAATTTTGCACACAGATAGCTTATGACCTACATTGGAAAATATGCTACTTTTTTAAGAGTTGCCACCTTTTAAGAAAATTTAATTATATTAATACGCGGAAACGATTGAACTGATTTGCGAAATTTTGCAAACACTGAATAACTTATGACCTACAGTGGAATATAAGCTACTTTTTGTAAGAGTTGCCACCTGTTAAAAAAGCTTAGTTGAATTAATACGCGGAAAGTACTGAACCGATTTGCATTAAATTTTGCACACAGATAGCTTATGGAAAATAGGCAAATTTTTTTTAAGAGTTGCTACCTTTTAAATAGTTTAGTTAAATTAATATGCGGAAATTACTGAGCTCATTTGCGTGAAAGTTTGCACAGAGATAGCTCATGATCTAGGTTGGAAAATAGGCAACTTTTTTAGAGAGATTCCATCTGCTAAAAAAGTTTAATTAAATTAATACGCGGAAACGTCTGAACGGACTTGCATGAAATTTTGCACGCAGACAGTTTATGACCTTGATGGGAAAATAGGCTTCTTTTTTAAGAGTTTCCACCTGTTTGCACACAGTCGGTTTATGACCTGGATTGAAAAATAGATTACTTCCTTAATTGGTTTCCCGATAAGAACGCAATTTGGCACACTTACTACGGATTTCACAAGGATGGTCTTAGATTGAAAGTAATTCCGATAACTCAAGGCCCCTCCTATACAAATTGGAATTTTCATAATTCATACATATCTCTGTAGCTCGTTTCTGTAACTTTTCTCAACCGATTATTTTTCTACAGGTAGAGAATATACGTCATTCTCTACTACTCATGGCGGCGAATTCATATTTGAATTCGCCTTGGTAGAGAATTGTTACAGAAACGAACTACTAGAAGTATTTGTGATAGAGAATTGAAACTCACAGAGAAAAATGGATGTTTTTGGAAAAGAGGCGTAGCACCTCCCATATGTTCTGATTATGCATACCTCGCATTTAATTTCGTATGTAATTTGTATGTATTTTGTATGCATTCCATTACCCAGAAATTAGCAGAGCTTTTAGCGATCTGTTGAGTTAAGATTTTGCTTCACATGTTCTTAAGCTATATTTTTATTGCACTGGTACAAATGGTTGTGCGAAGTTATGCGAAGTATGAATAATCCGACCTTTACTGACTGAAAGTTTCATATTGCATATCTCTTCAAATATTTGGGGTAAAGTACTCTAGCTTGGTATGGAAATACATATGTTTTTTAGACTAAGAAAGACTCTGATATACATATATATTAGCGTCGGCCGAAAATCCGCCTTTTTGGAATTTTGATCGGTAATAGCAAAAATTATGCTCTAAAAATAATCTGTGTGAAAGATGAAAGTTTTTGGTCAATAAGATATGCTCGCCCAAGTCCATCAAAGTTCAAGTGTAAAAAGAAAAATTTTAACTAATTTCGATTCTCTACAAAAAAGGTCCATATACCAAATTATGTAGGACTAATACTTTCGATAATACTCGCTATTGCATTGATTAATTTTTTTTGAGCTCATTGAACTTTGATGGACTTGGGCGAGCCTAAGATACTGACCAAAAATTTCATCTTTCCCACAGATTGCTTTTAGACCATATTTTTGCTATTACCAACTAAAATTCTAAAAAAAAACAGATTTTCGGCCCACGCTAATATATATAAGGGTGCTCATCGAAAATGCTTGTTTTTGAAAATTTCAAGACGATACGCACTAATTTTTTTCGTTTTTATGAGAAATATTATTGCCTATTTTAATAGATTTTTTAAAGGTCATAAAATACGATTTTCTAGATTTATGAGTTTTTGAATGACTACTTTTGCTTCGATTTCAAAGAGCGAATATGATTTGAGAAGAGGATGTATAGGCCTTTAAAATGGTATATAACAATCTATTGTCGGACTTGGCTTGTTGGAATTTTTAATGGGGTAAAATAAAAATAAACCCCATTTCTCTTAATTTTTTAAATTTTTACCATCGATAATTTCCACAATTTCAAAATTTGTAGTACTATCATTTTAGAGTTAGGTGATTTTTTTTTTTTTAATACGGCCTTGAATTTATATTGCTTAGGTACCGGACTATCAGATTTTTTTGTGGCTAAGGAATTCATCAATATTTATTCAAAATTGATGACACAATCGCTCTTTAGCATTTGATTCGCTTCTCAGATCATATACGATCTTTGAAATCGAATCAAAAATTGTCGTTCAAAAACTCATAAATCTACAAAATCATATTTTCTGATTTAAATCGAAAGGTCGCGACCTCTAAATGACCTTTAAAAAAGTCTATAAAAATAGACAATAATATTTTTCATAAAAACGAATAAAATTAGGTTTTAGGGTCTTGAAATTTCCAAAAAAATATTTCCGATGGGCACCCTAATATATATTTATGTATGTATATAGATTCTACGTTCCTCACGTTTTTGTACAAACTATGAACGTGTTAGGGACGTTAACTTATCTATTAACGACTTAACTATTGTACTCTGAAATAGATAAGTTTACCGCCCTTAATATGCTTTTTTTAAGTAAAAAGATTTTGTTGGAAATTTCTTGCACAATATGAGTCAAAGCCTTGTCTATGAAATATTAAGGTTTGCAGTATTACAACCAATGTTTAACACAAGCGTAGAAGAATTATCAAGTTTCGGCGCTAATCATTTCGATCTTTTCTGGACCTCGTTTGTAAAGAAATAAACACTCTACCAGCATGCTCTTATGTTATATGCTTCGAGCCTGATGGTACAATCACTTGATGGTGCCAGCAAGCTGGTTGCGTGTATTTCCCCTTTTACAAAAAAAGGTTTTTGGTTGGATAAAATATTAGTTTTTCCAGAGTTCATTGTTTTTCTATATCATTACTTATTTGAAAATGTTTGCATGCATACTAATATCTGGGCTCCATCTGGGTAGCACTCCATTCAAGCATCTACAAAAAATAAATGTATGCAATCGATTGGTCATCGATTGGTCAGGATTGGTCAGGATTGGTCACTTATTTTCATCGTTTGGCCATTAGCCGTTTTTTTTATTGAATTTTCAAAATAGGGGTTGAAACTTGTAGGTGTTAGCACCCCATGTAAGCATTTACGAGAAAAAACATATGCAATCGATTGGTCGTCGATTTGTTAGGATTGGTCACTTATTTTGATCGTCATATTTATCGATTTAAGTATCGATTATTTATCGATTTTGTTATCGATATTTTTATAGATTTTGTTATATTGTATGATATGGATTATGTCAAGGAATGAAACCGGTTCAAAATAACGTTCCGGTTTGGGTTTCGGTTTTGCCAAGAGTTTCGGTTTCGGTTTTGGTTTCGTTCTTCAAAATTTATTTCGGTTTTGGTTTCGGTTTCGTTCCGGTTTCGGTTTTTCGCAGAAATTTTGTTGATATTATTTAAATCACAATGTCTTAAACGTTGAGGAAAGAAAATCGAAAATTACAGTTCACTGATAATATCAACACTAGGTTCTTTCCCTAACAATCCGGACCGGATTTGGTAATTAGAGAATAAGAGAAACATTTTCTTTCAAAAATGGAACAAAGTTGAGAAGTACGGAAACGCAAAAACCCACATTTCGTGCCCACAAGTCGAGACCCAGCTGATTCACGTTGTTCTTGTTTTTGTCACTTATACCATGTTCTGACCGACATCGGAAACATGTTTTCGTTGCTAAAACTGGTTTTCGACCTAAAACTTGTGTTTTCGTCCATATAAAATCTGTTAAACGAAAACCAGTTTTCGCTGAAAACTACTTGAAAACTCACTTTCCACTCATTCCAATCGGTGTCTTCACTAGTTTTTTTCGATTATTTATCGAAGTGGAAGTCATATTTTATCATCTTTAATACGCCATTTCGGATTTATTGTTAATTGCCTGGCCAAAGCAAAATAAGAATGAAAGTTAAAGGTTGTAAATGAAAAGAAAAAGAAGGAAAAATGTTTTGGTTGTCAGTCAGAACATGGTATTAAATGCAAACACTTGGAAATTGAATTTTGGTTTCACAAATTTGATTTTAAGTACATAGATTGAAAATACATCAACATGTCATTCACTTTTCCTTAAAAGCACCAAGTAAATGCAGGCAACATGTAAACACAATACAGCTGATATGCACTTTGACACTTTATCCATTTTTACTCGGAGAAAATTTCGGGCTGTTTCGGGCAGGAAGAAGAATACACTTACGATCGAATACGCTCGAATTTTCGCTCTCTATTACCCATTTTGTTGAGTACAGACATGATTTCTGGGCTATTTTGGGCACACGCGGGATCTCGCATTGCGTACGGGAAAGAAACTACTTAAATAAAATTAATCGATTATCGATTCACAACAACAAAGTCATCAGCAGATTTTTGCGAAAAGTTACCTTGCCATACTTATTTACTACTTAACAAGAATTTTAGCAAAATGTTGCTGATTTTGGTTAAATAAATCATTTATTTCAAAGAAATTTTTATTTATTATTTTTGTAAATTTCTGGAAACCGATTGAAACCTGTGATTGAAATGGTTTCGGTATCGTTCCTTTTCAGGTCAAGATAACGGTTACGGTTTCGGTTTCGGTTTTGAAAAACGAAACGGTTTTAAACGGTTACGGTTTCGGTTTGGGTTTCGGTTTCATTCCTTGGATTATGTTACTTTGTATGATATGGATGCTATACTCAAATGTTGTAGTTTTAATTTTTAGATCTTCACGAAAACATTTATTGCACGAGAACTAGTTAAGCGATTTCAAAGTAAAGTGTGGCGTTTCAAAGACAAAATTCCAAACCTATCGGCAGATGCCCTTCTGTAAGTAACCAATTGGGTGCCTGCCGTAAAAACAACGGTAAATATTGGCTTATTTTGGGGTAAATTTTGAGCCTTTAAAGTGCTATAGCCACTTAGGATTTACAGATATAACTTTCATTTTCGAAACATAGGCTCCTTGGGCAAAAAATTGTTGAAAAAATGAGCAAATATTTTTATTACCAAAAATTGTTGAAAACCGCTCCAATGGTCGTGTTTTTATTTTCCTTAATAAAGAAATCCAAGTATTTTCCTTTCGTTTGGTATATGGGATGTATTAGTTGATATCTTCTAAGCATGTTTATTTTATTCAAATATATGGGCATAAATGATTTTTCATACAAAATCACTTCGTTATCATTTTGTAAACACCCAGCAAAAAACACGATTACCACAGATACGAAAGTGAAAACGAGCTAGGCGATAGGAATCGCTTACCCTATCGCTTCAAGAAGGCCTTATTTAACCATGGGCATGTCATTGGCGGTAAGCCCTTACCCGCAGCATTACCTTCGAACGAAGGGAGAACGCATGGATAAACAGAATCCAGAGAAGCGAACAAAGAATGGCTTACAGAGAAACTAATATAGAATGCCTAGATAAGTATATACTTATTTATATTAAGTTGAAATCAGAAAATGTCTTAAAATATTAAAATTAATTAAAATTTTTATAAATCAGTTTTTATACATACATACATACATAAATATGTATGTATTTAGGTATTTAGATTTTCTTAAAAATCGGTATGTACATACATGCATATTTAATTAAGCTTAAAATTGTACTTCCTCACTCTTGTACTTCGCTTCATTGACTGCCTTCAACTTCGCTGCAAATTGAACAAAGCAAAACATGATTTGTATGCGAGACAAATTTCCACAGAAAGTAACGGCAGAAAAAGAATTTTTGGATTATTTTTCAGCTGACTACGACGCAGCATTCTACTTTGCATTCTCCGAAATGAAGCAAAGAAGCGAAATAAAAAAATATTGTATGACATCCTACTTTGCATTCCCTTAAATGACGCAAAGAAGCGAAACAAATAAAATATTGTAGGACGTTCTACTTTGCATTCCCTGAAATGAAGCAAAGAAGCGAAACAAATAAAATATTGAAGGACATTCTACTATGCATTCCCCGAAATAAAGCAAAGAAGCGAATTAAAAATAAATATTATAGGACATTCTACTTTGCATTCCCCGAAATGCAAAGAAGCGAAATAAATAAAATATTGTAGGACATTCTACTTTGCATTACCGGCAGTGCCTAAAAGAAGCGAAAAAATTCGAAGGCATTATAACGCTATGCCTTCTAGAATACGTTACCACTAAAAGCGATTACCGATTTTTTGCTGGGGACGTGCTTGCGCTGGATTTCGGCTTTTGATTAACAGATGGCGCAATATTTATAACCTAATCGCTTACATACGTACTTATGTTGATTGCAGTTAATGTGGATCTGTTTTTCTTTTAGTAATCTACAGTACATATGTATGTTCATGCTAGGGATGTTGCGAATGTGGAGTTTTAGACATCCGCGGATGCGGTCCGCGGATGCGGATGTTTAAAAGCTAACATCCGCGAATGCGGATGCGAATTCGGATGTCAAGTATTTTTTAGAAATAATTTAGGTGATTTATGTAGGTAAATAAAAACTGGGAAAGTTACTAATTTTTAATAATGTTGTTGTACTTGAATTTAAAAATTTAAACGTTGTATTTAATAAAGAGTAATATATGTATAAAAATATATAAAAATAAATAAAATATATTAAAAATTTGGCTGAGATTCCCATTACCGAACCAATTGCAATTCCACGCAAAGTAAGTATGAAACTCGGTGGGGATACTAATGGAGAACTTCTTTAACTATATTTATCACTTTCATACTGTTGTTGCTAATAGTACTTAAGTTATTTGTTGTTAAAATTTCCCCCCCTACTATCACTAAATTTTATTATAAAACTACACTTATCTCTTTTATTTATACAAATATACTATCCTTAAAAGTTTCACATGCGTTTGTAATACTTTAATATACAATTATTAATTAGTTAATCAAGTAAAACGCGTTTATAAATGTCTTCACAAACTTTAACACATTTCACAAACAAGCAGTAATAACAATGGCTGAAAGTAACACAAAATGTATGCTACCATACGTTAAAAAAAAATACACCAAAAATAAGTGCGTATAATTACGGGGATAAGTGTACAATACGTGCATTTCTCTTATTAAAAATAATAATATTAGGATCGATAGGGGTCTTACTCCTAATCATAACGGTATAATTTTTTTCGGGGGGGAAATAATATTTACTGGTGTTATTGTAGTTCAAAGTACACAAATGTAGAAAACGTAAATCGATAATTTGATAAATAATGAAAATTTTTTATAAAAAATCACGCGATTTTTTATTAAAAATTTTCGCCTGCGCCTCGTATCACATTATTCTGGGACTAAGAGGCTAAAGCTGCCTTGACAAGGTCGATTTCTGTCGACTGGAAAATCAATTAGCCAAAGCATTTACATTTTACAGTTGAGTTATCAGTTACACGGGTCGGTTTTGGTTGAACGACAAAAATCTACTAGAAAATCGGCCCGTATAAAGGCAGCTTAATGGCAGCTTAATCCAGCAAGCAATTATCATTAAAGTTAAAATGTCTTAGTTAAAATTAATAAAAAGTTATTTCTTTCTTTCTTTACCGTGACAATTGTTACATCGGTGAGCAATGACGCAATCACAAAACTTTAGACAGAGCAATCTCTTTCAATCGGGTTCAATCGGGCAATTGTGATGGCCTATTCACGATGACACGGGTCGGTTTTGGTTGAAAGACAAAAATCTACTAGAAAATCGGCCCGTGTAAAGGGAGCTTAATGGCAGCTTAATCCAGCAAGCAATTATCATTAAAGTTAAAATGTCTTAGTTAAAATTAATAAAAAGTTATTTCGTTCTTTCTTTACCGTGACAAATGTTACATTGGTGGCCAACGACGCAATCACAAAATTTTAGACAGAGCAATCTTTTTCGATCGGGTTCAAATCGGGCGATTGTGATGGCCTATTCACATAGTTGCCAACTTGATGCTTTAAGCACAAGATTTAGTGCTTTTTGAAAATTAAAACGCCAAAAAAAATTATTTTGTGCCTAGTGCCTTTTTTAGTGTTTTTTTCTGAACTAAAATTACTTCGAGATAGTTAAAACCTGAAATAATTTGAAATATTTAAAACTGTCGCAGCACTGAATTTACGAAAATCTACAAATTTAAATGGACTAAAATACAACAATGATTGATAGGGCTATTCGCGATCCGGTGCAAATGGCCTAGCATCATTGCATTGCAAATTTGAATTGCAAATTATTTGCAATACACAAACAAAATACACGCATTTGCATTTGTCATGGCTTGACAAATTTGCAATACCGAAAATCCATAGCATAAATATGCTATGCATTGCAACTGTGGTTGATATTTCTATCAGCTGATTGAAAAAGGTTTACCATGACAGTTTAATAAAGGTCGCTCATAATCCATGGCATATTTCTGTAATTGCATAAATTTGTCAGCTCTTATGCACCGAATCACGAATAGCCCTGATAAAAAGCTAAAGTTGCAAACCCGCCTTGTTAGATTCTATTCGCGTTGAAAATGCTAGTACGCAAGTAAGTTAAGTATTTCTTTTTTTCTTTCTAATTATTTGTACAAATTTTGTTTTTTTTTTACCACCTGAGTAAAACACATCGTTTCTTGATACTGAATCCAAATCTGGCCTCACAATTGTTCTAGCACTAGAATTTTGAGATATCCTAACCTCAAACAGCCAAAATCTCGGTTTTTAGCGATATTTGAGGTTACGTAATGAAAACATCAAATTATTTGCTCATTTCTAATTAAGGCATCATTTTCGTTTGTTGCGATTCGATTCTATCTCGAGATATACCAGTTTTAATGTGCAGTACTTCAGTATTATGTTATAAAAAAAAGAATCCCTTGGTTCAAAAAAATTTGGTGCTTTTATTGTGGTAAAACGCTTTTTTCTCCAAGTTTTTGGTGCTTTTTGAAAATCAAAAGATGGCAACACTGCCTATTCACTATGGCAATCTTGTTTCCCTTTTCAGTCACTCAATGAATTACTGCTTTGAAGACCTTACTCGAGAGAAGTTGTTTTGCCAAAAGTCCACAGGTTTGGTGATGCAACAAAACGCAGCAGATTTTCAGTTGAGCGTAGTAAAGGAGTAGGTTTCAAATTATTTCGACAAAACGGAACAATTCTACTCCTATCGGAGCGAATTCGGAATTATGGCTTATTTTATATGCAAATTTACACTTTTTTTTTTGGTGCACAAAGTCAGTATTACCGCAGTCATTCTGCGATGAACATGATGTTTTGGAGAGATATGAATAATTTGTTCGTAACTTTTCATACCCTTCCTCCCGTAAACTGTTTTTCCCTTTCTCTAGCCCGCGCACGCACCTCTGTTCCAGAAGTTCGGAGAAGGACAGGACCTGGGGGGAGATTCTGTAACCAGTTAGCGACAATTTTCGAATCGCTATCGCAAAACAACATTTATATCATGCGTCAAAAAGTGCGATCGGAAAATTGTCGATAACTGGTTACAGAATCATCTCTATCCCGAAGTACAAAATATCGCAAAGAAGTACATTGACTGTACTTCGAAGTACGAAGTATGAGAGCGAAAAAAAAAAGTACACTGAGGGAAAAAATTTTAGAATTAAAAAAAACGTGCTAAATTAATAAAAAACGCATATGAAAGAGTACCACCCCAAGTCGTTTTAAATTTGAGTATGTGCGTTATTTCAGGAAAATTAACAAAGAACTTTCAAAGTTATCTTGGCCAATATATAGAGATGACGTGGAGCGTAGCGTTGAGCACTTTAATGATACTGTTTTCAATTTGTTTCGAAAGTATGTGCCAATCAGTCTTGCCGTTTTAGCCCTTTGGTGGCTAGATGTAGCTACCACATACTCTT
>NW_023459946.1:34660-45400 GCF_013731165.1 Rhagoletis pomonella | reverse complement strand
CGACTAAACAAAATAAAGACAATTCTTGACGAATGCCTACAAATTCATTTGTAAGACATTTAAGGTATTTTGTCAGAAATAAGTCAATGTATATTGGATTTCTGTGGACCAATGATGTTCTCTCATTTTGAAATTGCCACCACCTTTTCTATATAGATTCAAGGACGATTCACCATCGAGCCAGACCATTGTTTCCGCAAGAACTTCTTCACGGACATAACGCTTTCGTTAGGTTATTTAAGACGGCAATGGAGGATATGGTTTCTTACGACCACAAAACCAAATGTGAACGTGTATTGTGGTTAACACTTTCTACCAAATATTTGAATAAAGAAAAAAATTTTGGGCGGGCGAAGTTCGCCGGGTCTGCTAGTAAAAAATAAAGTAGGTTTAAGGAGCTTAATAAAGTGGCATTTTCATACATTTTTCAGTTTATAAAGATTTTTTATTTTTTATGAATAAGGCCATAAAACTTAACGCAAATTTAACGAAAATGCAGAGTTTTTAGAAACTTTTTGGGTATGCAGTTTTGTAACCTATTCAAATTTACGTGTAGCCTACTACCGTTGACTTTTAATTCAAACTTGCACATTATTATACTAAAATTGAATAGGCTACAAAAATGCATACCCAAAAAGTGTGCACAAATTTCTTAATAATTTGAAATTCGTGAAAGTATATATATATATATATATATATATATAATAAAGACCAAATATTTTAAATTTCTATTGTTTCAATTTCAGGAAATAACTAGATATACGATTGAAGAATAAAATAATTTTAGTATCCCAAAAAACGTATTTTAATGTCTCCGATACTGAGTAGTATCGATACTTTTTCCCTAATACTTTTAGAGTATCGATACCATGAGATCGATGCCAGAATGAGTACTCAGTATCGATACCAAAGTCTGAAATTTCGAACCCTAGCCTCCCATAATAAATCAATTGAAACATATTTATTTATTTTTTTTTCTTTTCGTTCTTATATGCCGATATTTAATCAAATTCTTGTCAACTACTTCATGGCTACTCTGCTCAGAAATACTAACTTTCAGATGAGTTTAAAAATACATGTTCAAGTATTTTTTATTATTAACCTTCAATTCGGTCGCACGTACATACGTCAAAATTCAACCAAATTAAAATTGATAGGAAATCGTATTAGTAAAATACAACAAAAATTATCCATCAAGTTTAGCGAGCAAGTTGTCGAGCAATTCGGAAGGCAAGTGACCTGGCAATTTAAAAGTGTGAGCCTAGGGTAAGCAACCAAAAAATCGGCCATGCAACCCTGTAAATACTCATGTTCCAAACGTAAAGCGATCTCCACACCATCACTGCACTCGTCAATCATTAAGGGGGCATACCACTATCACATGTTTTCGTCATGCAAAATCAAAACTATGCAATTATTAAAAGTTTTAAGACCATAAACGTGCTTAATACTCATTTATATTGCTCACCAACCCAAAATGTTCTTGCCTTGCGCCACCTCCCTAATCTGAACGGAATAACATTATTTGCAGAAAAAATTACTCGTTACTCGGCAATGCGCAAACGCACAGAGGCGGTTAGATATCCCCTAACGTGCAGATTCTGCGGCAGTAAGCATCCTATCAGGCTTTGTCCTGTCTTTCGGGCCACGGCACCCGAAGACCGTTTACGCGATGTCTTATTGCATCGGTATTACTCCAACTGTCTAGCTGGGACAACGATGATGACGACAGCGATGTAATATCGATCGAAGCCTCAGAAGTCGAGGGGAAGGAGGTTGTGCAAACTGGAGCGGAAACCGATGCTTTCCGCCCAGATACTTCGGCCGGAATGGAAACGAATGATTTCTATCCGGATAACGTTAGCGGATCAGAACCTCTGCGTTTCCGACCGCTACTACAACACCAGCTCCATCGAGAGGGTTGGGAAATTGCAGAGTACCGACCTCCTCCTTCTTGGCAGGGAACACAACCACGACGTCGGCGAAACCGTCCGCGCCAACATGGGAGAGTGGAATCGAATACATTCCACCGCCCAATGAGAAGCGGCTTCCGAAGTGGGCTAGCAACGAACCCTGAAACAGCAAAATACGCGCTTCAATGCTTAACGCCAGTCGCACCAACCACTGTAGTCAAGATCGAGGCAGAAGGGTGCCTCCACATGATCAGCGCACTTATCTGCTTAGGTGTAACGGAAGTCACCAACCAGCGAGGCTACTTCCTAAAACTGCGGGGCAAACATGGTCAATCGGCAACAGTAAACACGCATGCAGTTGCCATCAGGAACTTGGAGAAACGAACACCGGTGTCAAATATCGATGCTACCATCGCCGGATTCTACTCCAACCTGAAGCTCGCCGACCCGGGCTTCCATATTTCCGCGCCTAGTGCTGGGCGCCGACGTCTTTGCAAAGATAATATTAGGCATACTACCAGCGGGGACGATGGGCCCGCTTTTAGCACAGAACACCATCTTCGGATGGGTGCTCTCTGGCGTCTGTTAGGCATAACTTATTTGCTCAACTTTTTACATTTGCTTTCTACCATTCTTATATAATACATATTTTTACACATGTTGAATTCCATGAATAAATGAAAAAAGTGCAAGTGAAATTTTAAACCACGTTTATTTTTTGAACTCTTCTTTTTTTTATCGAAATATAGGTACCGTCAACGGAGACCAGTACCAGAGGGTGACGATTAGTTAGTTATATACGGATGTGCCGGAAAACATTGCGCGTCGCATGGGGGCCGGCATGTTTAAGCCAACGGCCTTAATTTGCTAAACGTTTTTCGACCCACCCTAATCTATAACATAACTTAGTTATTATGGTTGCTGTCGAGCTGTTAACTACTCTTTTAAATCTGCAATAATAAACGGTCGTCAAATAAACAGTTCGACAAGCAATCGTAACTAAAATCAAGAACGGTTTACTTACTTCTTTTGCGAGTATCCGAAGAAGAGGACGTCATCCAGCCACCTAGTTCAGCATTTAGATTCAAAGATCATCTGCGATTCAAATATATGTATATATATATATACAAAATTCTTAAGTGAATAAACACTATTATTATTAGTTATACTAATACTGAATTCTTTTACCTTCTTTTCACCAAATTTATCATCAGTGCGAACGTGCAACCTAACCTTGCCACAAGCGTTACGCGGATGACTAAAATTTTATTTCGTAGGGAAACATTTGGCAATAAAAACCCATATATCTCCAGTCTCCAAGTTCCTACTATATAAATTTAAGTAAATATCAGATTATAAGTACGCTTTTGCCTACGAAGAAACTCGGGTTTGTGCAAGCGTTGAACTACATAATGTAACAAGAAACGTCGCAAGAATTATTTGCGTCTACTTTAAAAACCCTTTTCTCACATAATTATACAAGCTTTGTGCCTAAGCAGTTCTTTTCGCATATACATTTAAATCCCACGGCCATAAAGTGTGGTCTGAGAAGCTCATTATTTATACAGTGTTCGGCGTTATGGAACATTAAGCTATTTGATATTATTATTCTTAGTGTGAACATTGTGTTATGTTGTACAACATTGTTGAAGTTTAAACCTGGCAACTCTTTTATATTTTTGACAATTACTGGGTAATAGGTTTGTCCTTTTCTTACATGTGTATTTTATTTGTATTCTTTTCAACATGTCATTTGTATGAATTTGCTGTGAAATGCTATAAAAGCGAACACTTACCAGAAGCTCGTCAATTTGTGTTTGGCGATCAGGAGTAATCCGACCTACTACGGTGCGTGCGCAAGGAACGTGGTGCACGATAGCTCGCCGTTCTAAGTGCATTTCACAGTAGTATAATTTTACAAGATGGCTGCCATGCTAGATGAACAGCGATGGCTGGTCTCTGCCTAGCAGCTGGTGCTTTTACTGCTGCTCTTAACCGCCAACACTATTTAATTTTGCTGATAATCTACACAGAAATTGTGAAAACACATACTATAACTTTAACCTTCAAAAGCTAAATAAAGAGACATTGGCTGACTTCCAAAACATTGTTTGGAAACTGTTATACTGCGGTATTCAAACTGTTTGTATATGCAGAGTTGCGACACATTACAACTATATACATTGCATATTTTAAATACTCAATATAGCAATGAACATTTTTTCTGAATTTTCCATTTTTAAAATACCAATGGTAACCAATAACAAACGAAGCATCAACTTTGTTTCTGATGCGCTGATTGCGCTAGCGATGCGTTTCGATAAATTTTCGGATGCGTTTTGGTAAAGTATACATCGTCAACATTTTGTAGTTCGGCGTTATGGAACATTATACTTTTTACGTATGCAAAGCAATTGACGTTTTGGAAGTCAGCCATTTTTATAAAACCGGATACTACAAGTGGCGCCCAACATAGTGCCAAATTTTTCTGAATTTTTTGCACGACGAAGTACGAGACTACAAAGTACCAGTGTGGATATTTGAGGTTTTTAAATTGTACAAAACGACAAAAACTGTAACTTTTTGAGCTTAATTGTACTTTTCACCATTTCCGTCAATGCACTACCTCCCGTTTTCCTTCAACTAAACATATACCTTTTCTTCTACTACAGTGAGTTTATCTTTCAGTTCAGCTTAAGTTGGTGTAGACTTAATTTAACGTAACTTGTCATTGAGATCTCTCCAACTAGCCCATAAAGTCACAAATAAGTTCTTAAATTGTATTCCAAAAATTATATATAAAAAAAATTTTAATTAATCTAAAAATAGCCCAATCCGGGTAACCGTATAATTTTGTCGCGAGATGTACATATATTGAGGACAATAACGACAAAAAATAAATACAGAAGAGAGATCTGTTTATTTTAGTGAATCACATAACATGAGATCGTTAACACTAAAATGGAAGTCCACAGTAGAAATTCTTAGATTCAACGCATGGAATTTACGTACACATTTTTAGTTTCAACTCAACCCCCGAGTTATTCAATTCCTTCATTTTCTGCAAGATCGTCATTAGGTAAACTGCATTTCCAAAGATTTTTTCAAAATAAAGAGTGATGAGGGATTTTTCACCCACCGGTGAAAAAAAATCATAATAACCACAACGCTCAACACTTATATTACCATTCATAATCACGTTTACTTTCAAAATTACAATTCAGAATTTCGTTTTGTACCAAATCTAAAATGTAGGTACATATGCTTATTTATTTAAACGCAATCGGACTAATAATCAAAGTGGCAGAGATTTCAGCGTTTTGTACAAAAAGTATTTTTGATGTTGAAATTGTACTTAAAATTGGTAAATTGTACTTTTGTACTTTTTAAAACTGAAAAAAGTACAATTGTTCGTAAAATATCAACACTGCAAAGTACTATGGCTGAGTCATTTACGACGGAGCAGTTTGAGCGGCGTGCTGTTCATACCACAAACGATCGCACGGGAACGTTTAGCACCTGTAAAGCGCGATACAATGGTAAACGGAATCCTTCTAAAGTAGAAGAATTTATTGCTGCAATTTCGACGTTCAAAATGGTAGAGAAAGTCAACGACGTTGACGCTATTAAAGGTATGCCAATGTTACTTGAGGGTGATGCTATTAAAGGTATGCCAATGTTGCTTGAGGGTGATGTGGTGGCGTGGGGTAAAGGATGAGTTTGCTGACTTTGCCGACGTCGTACGCAGGCTGCGCGAAAGCTTTTCACCACCAAAGCGCCAGCATGGCGTATTTATTCTGAAATTTTTGAAATAAAACATCATTAGGAAGAAGCGAGCATTATTTTCGCAGCTTCAGAATGTTCCTGCCGAAGCAGAACAACCAGACATGCAGTTTGGTATGTTGCACGCGCAAATCCGTGAGGGAGTAAGCCGGCAAAAGGATTCGTCTTATGAGCAATTACTTAGTGAAGCACGAGAGGCTGAACATTTTGTAAGTGAGCATAAAACGGTGAATTCCGAACATGTTCGAAAGAGTGCGAGTGTTGCTGAAGTAGCTTTGCGTTGTAATTTTTGCCGCACGAAGGGACACACGGTAGAACACTGCTTCAAAAGGCAAAAAGCTAATGCTGCTGAAGCGCAGTCAGCTACTATTGCACAGGCCGTAGCTGTGAAGCCCAAATTTGCATGTTATGGGTGTAACACGCCAGGTGTTACTCGCGCAAATTGCACAACTTGTCGCAATAAAAGTCAACCCGCTGACAATTTCGCAAATTTAAACAATATAACTGCTCGTGGTATTGGAAGAGACATTCCTATGGTAAACGTTCATCTTTTTGGTGTTCTAGGTCAAGTATTTTTCGATTCTGGTGCACGTACAAGCGTAACGAGCGCAAACTTGAAGTCCGTCATGGATTTCAAGGGATGAAAATACCGAAACGTTAAACGTGAGATTACTCTAGCACTCAAGCGTGCTTATCCACCGTCTGCGAAATTTTGATTGGTGGTCGTCGTCTCAACATCGAATTTATTATATTGCCCAACGCGTGCGGTAACCGTACTCTTATAGGTACGGATTTTCTCGAGCAGGCTGGTATAGTCCTGCACATGGTTCAAAGGTATTGATACTTTGAGAGTAATCCAATGCAACACTTCGATTTCGCGCCTGCTTTGCTTCCGAAGTTAAATTTTATAGAGACCGTTAAAGTGTCAAGCATACGACCGAAAAGAGTAGCGGAGGAAGGGCCAGAGGGGGAAGTAGATCGTTCGAAAATTTACATGTCTGAGTTCGAATCTTACGGTCCAGAGTTTCCTGGCAATGAGTACTCACCGCACTCCGTACAAGCTATTTTTAAAGACGCGTTACCAGCTGATGCTGTTACTCCGGAAAGGAAATCACTCCCATCTCTTTTCAATGGCTTGATTTATAATATCGGCAACTATGACCATAGCGATTTCACAAGGCTACAGACTACAGACTTCAAGTTGGTGGAACCATCTGATGGCAATGGCTTGAACCAGGAGCGGAAAAGGCAGCTCGACGGCGTTCTTCAGGGTCATGCAGAAGCATTTGGGAACAGCGATGAACCGACTCCGTATGCAGAGTACAAAATCGATAGTGGCGACCATGAGCCTATCTTCAGCCCGCCTTATCGCCTTTCTTTTGCTAAAATGCACGAACTAAAAACAGAAATTGGAAAGATGCTTGAAAATGGCGTGATCGAGGAATGCGAGTCTGCATGGGCATCTCCGGTTGTAATGGTACCTAAAAAGGATGGTGGAGTAGGTGTATGCGTTGACTATCGTAAACTGAATGCGGTGACTGTGCCCGACAGATATCCTTTACCTCGCATAGATGATCTTTTGTACGCCGCAAAGAGTACACAATTGATGACCACATTGGACCTTCAAAGTGGGTACTATCAAATCAAGGTTAGGAATCAAGATCGTGATAAGACATGCCTTATCAGCCCGTTTCTTACATTTTCCTATAATAGGATGCCATTCGGATTGCGGAACGCGCCTGCTACATTCCAACGACTCATCGATCGTTTCAAAGCTTCAGTTCCAGAGGTGCAACTCGCCGCGTATTTAGATCACCTTATCGTTTGCTCACCGTCCTTCGTGCAACATCTCGTCGATCTTAATACCGTGCTAGCTAAGCTATGCAAAATCAAACTGCGCGTCAATAATTCAAAAAGCCGTTTCTTCTGTGAATACGTGAAGTACCTCGGTCATATCCTTACACCCGATGGTATATTTGTTGATCCTGAAAATACTAATGCGATAAGTCAACGAAAAGAGCCTGAAAATGTCAAGCCACTCGTTTCCTCTATACAAACCAGCTCATGGTACAGACGATCTATGGAGTATGCAAACATCGCAAATCCACTAACTGATCTAACCAAAAATAATGCTGTATGGCGTTGGTCTGAAAAGCAGCAAACGTCGTTCAACTAATTGAAAAGTATGTTGTCATCGGCGCCGATTCCGAAATAGGCTCAGGATAACATACCGTTTGTATTAAAGACGGATGACAGTACATATGCCCTAGCAGCCTTACTCCAGGGGGAGGGCCAAGATGAGCATCCAATCGAACATGCGAGTCGACTACTAACCCCAGCTGAGCGAAATTATTCAACAATTGAACGGGAAGCCTTGGCTATAATATGGGCCTGTTCAAAGTGTCGTGGATATATTGAGGCAGCTGAAATTACGCTTGTGACAGACCATCAGCCACTAAAATGGTTACTTACGATGAAGTCTCCATCCGGACGCCTTACATGGTGGGCACTTCAAATACAACAATATAATTTTAAAGTAAAATTCACGCCTGGAAAATGCAACTTCCTAGCTGATTTGTTATCAAGTCCACCATGCCGTGCCGAAAATCATAAAGATTCATCAGCCTGCATCTGCGCATTCCACGATGACGTACCCAGACGCAGCGTAAAAGAACTACGTGATGAGCAACTCAAGGACGAGTATATCAAAACCACTGTTTCCTCCTTGGAATCTCAAGATGATAATCTTATGTTGTGAACTAATAGAGGCTTTGTTCTAAATGACAGTGTACTTTACTGTTAAAGCAGCGACGCTGAAGACGTGGTTCCTTTCCATGAACGCAAAGCAATCCTCAAAAAGTATCACGACGACGATACCGCCGGCCATTATGGATTAGAACGCACGATTTCACGCATCGCTGGTCGTTACTTTCGGCCAGGAATGCGGATTGAAATTGCAAAGCACATAAAGACATGTATTTAATGTCAACGCTATAAGGCAGCTAACATAAAGCCTATGGGCCTATTGCAGACAACCAGCAGCAAAATGCGTTTTGAAGTGATAACAATCGATTTGTTTGGTCCACTCCCACCTACTGAAGAAGGGTTTCAGTGGATATTGGTTGCCAAAGACGTGTCGTCGCGCTGGGTTGAAATTTTTCATCTACGAGAAGCGACGGCGGAAGTTTGTGCCAAGACGCTAATAGACGAAGTTTTTCTACGCTATGGTATTCCTCGACAACTAAAGTCCGAAAATGGTGTCCAGTTCATATCAGCAGTCATGCAAAAGGTCGCCTACTGCCTGGGAATCAGACAGCAATTTACGCCTGCTTACCACCCGGAGGCTGATCCGGTCGAACGCAGAAATCGAGACCTTAAAGCACAATTGGCAATCCTTGTTGGCAACGATCATACTACGTGGAGTCAACGACTACCTTCCATAAGATTCGCGATGAACACCGCCAAATACCGAAGCACTGGGTTTTCTCCAGCGTACTTAATTTTTGGAAGAGAGCTCCGTACCCTTGATGACATTCAGCACGATGTGCGTGCCATAGTAGAAAGCGAAAACTGTATACCATGTATTTCACCCTAACTTTGAAGCATTGCTAACGACGTAAAGATGGCAAAAGAAGTTGAATAACGCACACAAGACAGTAACAGATAAACACAGACGTTCTCGCGACCAGTGTTTATCATGTGCCTGCCCTCAACCTTTACAAAGGTAGCAACGAAGTTGAAGCTCCAGCTCCTGTCCAGCCTTTGAGGAAGCGTGGACGTCCAAGGAATATCCGTAACTAGTAATGTTGACACGCACTCGGGACGAGGTTTACATGTCAAAGGGGGAGATTGTAGCAGTTTACTATTAAGCCAATTGATATTATTATTCTTAGTGTAAACATTGTGTTATGTTGTACCATGATTCAATAATTAAAGGTTTGCTCATTATTGACATTAGAGTTTTGACACTCCCTTAACTCCCTTACAAAAGCTTTGCACACACACACGAACCCACACACAGGGCCTTGCTAAGGGAGCCGGTTTTGTCATGAGGGTTTTTGAGCAAACCTTTTATTATTTAATCATGATGTTGTACAACATTGTTGAAGTTTAAACCTGGCAACTCTTTTATATTTTTGACAATTACTGGGTAATATGTTTGTCCTTTTCTTACATGTGTATTTAATTTGTATTCTTTTCAACATGTCATTTGTATGAATTTGCTTGAAATGCTATATAAGCGAAAACTTAGCAGAAACTCGTTTATTTGTGTTTGGCGATCAGGAGTATGCAGGCCTACTACGTTGCATGCGCAAGGAACGTGGTGAGCGATAGCTCGCCGTTCTACGTGCATTACACAGTAGTATAATTTTACAAGATGGCTGCCATGCTAGACGAACAGCGATGGCTGGTCTCTGCATTGCAGCTGATGCTTGTACTGCTGCTCTTAACCGCCAACTATTTAATTTTGCTGATAATCTACACAGAAATTGTGAACCCACATACTATAACTTTAACCTTCAAAAACGGAATAAAGAGACATTTTTATAAAACCGAATACTACAACAGTAAAATAACATATTTCTCAGATCTCAAAGGCGTGAGCACTAGATACTCATGAAATTTGATGTGTAAACATATGCGAACGGCAAAGCATAAAAGTACGTTTACATCGATACTAATATATATTTTGGAAGCCGTTTTGTTCGCAAAGCTCGAGATCGGTAGTACCGATTTGTTTGAAATTTCGGTTATAGGCTCTGGATGGGATTCCCATTGTCTTAGGCAAAAAAAAGCGTTTAAATACTTCCTAAAAATGGAACTGCAGAACTTTAAAAATCTTATGGAATCTAACATACATGGCAACATAACAGCGCTGAGAGCGCCGTCTGCGGTTAATTCGTACGGAATACAACGCAAAGCAAGGGTTATGTATACATAAACATACGTGCTAATGTTAACATTAATGTTGATTTTTATGTTAAAAAAAACAAATATGTATGTACAGTTCATGGAGAAATAATGTAGGCAATTATGTATGTAG